>NC_140777.1:737021-820525 GCF_044657685.1 Stegodyphus dumicola | reverse complement strand
AGATGGAAGAAGTCAAATAGCAAATCGTGAAATGGCACTAAATTTATTAAAAAGTAAGTTATATGAACTAGAAATAAGAAAAAAGCAAGACCAAGATTCTTTTTATCGAAAAATGGCAGGTTCTGGTGCTAGAAGCGAAAAAATTAGAACTTATAATTACCCACAAGATAGAGTAACAGATCATAGAATTAATCTATCTATTTCTTTAAAAACTGTTTTAAATGGTAAATTAGACTCTATTATTAATTCATTATTAGCTTTAGAGCAAAGTCAAAAAATAGAAAATGCAACTAATAAACAAAATTAAAAATTTTTTACATTTTAAAAAAATACATAATTTAAAAGCTAAGATAAATAAAAAAGAAAAAAAATTACTAATTAAAAAGGCTCCATTTCAAAAAATTATTGGTTTTATTGATTTTGATAATTTAAAAATTAAAGTAAATAAAAAAGTTTTAATTCCTAGATATGAAACTCAAGAAGTAGTAGAATTTGCTTTAACGAAAATAAAAGAAAATGATTCTATTTTGGATTTAGGTTGTGGAAGTGGTTATATTGGTCTAACAATAAAAGCTAAAAAACCAAATACCAAAGTAGTCTGCTCTGATATTAGTAAAAGCGCAATCAACCAAACAAAAGAAAATGCATATATTAATAAATTGGACATAAAAATTATTCAATCATCTTGATTTAAAAATATAAATCAAAAATTTGATGTTATTATATCTAACCCACCTTATATAAAAAAAGATTACAAACTAGATGATTCTGTTATTAAATTCGAACCTAAAAATGCACTTTTTGCTGCTAATGATGTAAATAAAAACTATAAAAAAATACTAAAAGAAGTGGATAATTATCTAAAACCTAATGGTTATTTAATTTTTGAAATATCTAAAGATAATCAAAAATTTTTAGAAGACAAAGGTTTTACTATTTTAAATGATATAAACAATAAACCGAGAATTGCTTATAAAACTTGACAAATTGGACAAAAATAAGTCCCTCTATTACTAATCATTATTTTTTTTATAATTCCTTTTTGACACCTAGAACAAGTTTTGTTGGTTTGAAAATAGGCTTTTAGATCATTTTGATAATAACTTTCAACTTCATCTAAAGCTTTGAAAGTTGCTATTTTGGTTCCATTTTTTAAAGTTGCTTCTTTTAAAACTTTGATTGCATTTTGGATTATTTCTTTTCATTTAAAAAAAGCGATATTTTTGCAAACAGTTAAAGGGTGTATTTTAGAATGCCATAAAACTTCAGATACATAGATATTTCCTAATCCCAAAAATTGAGTTTGATCTAGTAAATAATTTTTAATATTAATATTTCTTTTAATGCAATTTTTATAACTTAAACTTATATCTAATTTTTCAAAATCAACTCCCATATCCTTAATTGGCTTGATCATTTTTCAATTATCTTTTCTTCTTAAATAAAATGTACCAAACTTTCTTACATCTTTATAGAATAAATATTTATTATTATCCAAATAAAAAACTAGATGTTCATGTTCTTCAAAATTTGACTTATTAGAAATTCGATATTTTCCTTCCATTCTTAAATGCGATAAAAGAATTAAATCTTTTAACTCAAAAACAATAAATTTGCCATAATTAGTTATGTTTAATATTTTTTGATTTTTTAATTCTTCTTTAAATTCTTTAACTTCAACTTCTTTAATTAATTTATCAAATAATATTTCTACTTTTAATATAGTTTTGTCTTCTAAATAATGATTAAGATGTTTTACTACGGTTTTTACTTCTGGTAATTCAGGCATAATATAATTTTAAAGTTATAATTATATAAATGGTTTATAAAGATTTATTTATTGCTACCACTGATACAGTAGTTGGAATAGGAGCAAAAGTAAGTACATCAAATTTAGAACTTATTAATAAAATTAAAAAAAGACCTTCTCATAAGAAGTTGGTGATTATGATTTCTGATTATAAACAGGCTAGAAGTTTTAAAAAATGAAATCAGCAAATAGAAGAGTTTTCTAAACAATATTGACCAGGAGCTTATACATTAATAATCGATCATGAGTTAGCGCTAAGAATGCCTAATAATAAAAAATTACTTGCTTTAATAGACAAAATAGGACCCATTTATATGACAAGTGCTAATATATCTGGGGAACCAGTTTTAAGCTTTGGAGAAGCAATAAAAAGATTTAATATAATTAAAAAGCATTATAATTTTGGAGAAGGTAGCAATATACCATCTAAATTAATAGATGTAAAAACGAAAAAGGAAGTGGAGAGAAAATAATTATGATAAAAAAAATTATTATTGCTAGTGATCATGCTGGATATGATTTAAAAGAAGCGATTAAAAAACATTTTAGCAATGTGGATATAAAGATACTTGATTTAGGGGCAAACGATCCTGATAAAGCTATTTCCTATGCACAACAGGGTCAAAAATTAGCAAACACTCTCTTAAAAACTAAACACAGTCTTGGAATAGGAATTTGTGGAACAGGAATTGGTATTTCTATCGCAGTTAATCGATTTAAAGGTGTTAGAGGAGCAAAAGTAAATACTTTAGAAGAAGCCAAATTAGCTAAAAAACATAATGATGCAAATGTGTTAATATTTGGCGGAAGAATTGTAACCCCAGAAAAAGCAATAAGAATGATTAATCATTATTTAAAAGAAGATTTTGAACAAGGAAGACATTTAGATAGAATAAATCAACTTGATAAATAAAAATTAGTATATACTAGTTTATAATTGCTTACTAATTAAGATAAGCAAATTTTAAAATAAAAGATTAATAATTTAAGGAGTTATGTTTTGGCAAATATTAATATTTTTGCACTAGGTGGGCAAGATGAAAATGGTAAGAACTGTTATGTTTTAGAAGTTAATAATGACATTTATATCATAAATTATGGGATTAAAGTCCCTATCACTAATAAATATGGAGTTGATTGTTTAATCTCAGATTATCAATATTTATATACAAGACAAAATAGGATAAAAGGCCTTTTTATCACTCATGCTCATGATGAAGTATTTGCAGGCTTGCCTTGATTATTGATGGAATTTCCTAACCTTAAGATATATGGAAGTCATTTTACTAATGAAGTTATTAAAGACAGAATTTCAAAATATAAAATAGAAAATGATACTTATGAAATTATTGACCTAAAAAATCCTATTAAATTAGGTAATGTTACAATTAAACCCTTTTCACTAGCTAATTCAATACTTGGTAGTTATGGTTATAACTTCCAAACAGAAGATGGCGATATTGTTTTTATGTCTAATTTTGTAATTGATGACTTAGATATTTTTGGTAAAACGGAAATAGAAAATATCTCAAAAAACCCTTTAATGTTATTAATGGATGCTAGAAAAAGTAATTATTCAGGTCATTCTGCTAATTTTAAATCTATTACTGGGATAGTAGAAAAAACATTTAAAAAATATAAAGATAAACAAAAAATAATAGTTGGTGCATATGATGAAGAAATGTATGTTTTAAAAGAAATTTTAGAACTAGCAATCAAATATGATAGACCAGTTGCTTTTTATGGAAGAGTTTTTCAATTTTTGTGTGATCTTTTAGTTAAACTTTATCCCAATTTTAAGTTACCTAAAATCGTTAATTATAAAAATGTTAATCAACATGATGATGTAGTGGTATTGATTACTAGCACATGATCTAGACTATACCAAAGGTTTGTAAGAATTGCTGAAAATGAAGATGTTTATCTTAAATTAAAAAGTAGTGATCAAATTGTAATGATTGCCCCCCCTATTAATGGAATAGAAGTGGAATATACTCAAATGTTAGATAAAGTCTTACCTATCAGCCCATCTTTGATAGAAGTTAATTTTACTGACTACTATTCTTTTAGACCAGCTGCAGATGATATAAAACAAGTAATAAAAATTTTAAAACCAAAATATTTTATTCCAATTTCAGCACTATATAGATATTTAGCAGTTTCTAAAAAATTAGCTATGGAAGTAGAGATGAATCAAAACAATATTTTTGTTATCCAAAATGGAAGAATAGTTTGATTAAAAGATGGCCAATTAGTAAGTAGCAAAAATAAATTAAAACAATATGGCGAAATTATTATCGATGGTTTTGGAGTGGGCGATGTATCTTTTGGAGTTATCAAAGAAAGAGAACTATTAGCTGCTAATGGTTTTCTTACAATTTTAATTCAATTAGATAAAAAAACAAAAACACCGCTCGAAAATGGTATAAAAATGAAATTTGTTGGGGTAGCTCCTAGTGAAAAAGTTGAAACTATTGAACCCCTAATACTCAAAAACATACTAAGCAAATTTACCAAAAATGATGAAAAATGAAATTCAAAAGAGATTCAAAACACTTTAAAAAGAAGAATCCAAAAACTAATCTTTAAGTTAATTGATAAAACTCCAATGATAATAATTAATTTTTTTGAATTATAGAATTAATTTAAAATAATAAAAGCATAAAATTTGAAATATGAATTACAAAAACAAGATCTCTCCATACTATCGTTGATATCAAGACAAAAAAATTCTAGCAATTTTTGCTCTAATAATCATATCCACTATTTTTATATTAGGGTTTGTGGAAATACCATTTTTATCTAGTATTCATCGTTATACAATCGGGATGCTATTTGGATATCATAGTGTTATATTTTATTTGTATGCGATTTTGATATGTTTAAAGATAATATTTTTTAAAAATTTTTCAAAGTTAAAATTCATAAATTTATCTCATTTTTCATTTTGATTTTTGTTTTTAGCTATTATTTTGTTTTCGGTTGGAGGGATTCCTGGGGTAGTAGGATACCAACGTTTCTCATTAAAAGCTTTATTTACTAATAGCGATGAAACTTCTTGGAAAATTAAAACTTGATGAGAGAAATTTACAAAAAGCGAAAGCGCTTGATTCCCAAAACACACTAACGGGGGATTTGTAGGAGCATTATTATATTCAATATTTGCATCCTTAATTACTGGTATAGGAGTGTTTTTTGTATCTATATTATGGTTATTAGCTGGTGTATCTTTAGTTTTCTATTCATCATTTTCTGCAGTTTATAAAAAATTAATTTTTAAAAAAGTTTTAAAGAAAAAACAAGAAGAATTACCACTTGAAAAACAAATTATTTTAAAAGAAAAAGATAAAAAAAATAAAATTGATAATCCTTTTGATGAAAAATAATATATAATTTATTACTAATTATGCCTAATCGTAGAAAAAAATCCTTTCTAAATCATAGAAAAAGAAAGATTAAAAAAGGGCACATTGTTAATATAACAAAGTTAGAAAAAGCAACTTTTAATCTTAAATAACATAAATGACAAAAATTCGCACTCGTTTTGCTCCTAGTCCGACAGGAAAATTACACATAGGTGGTGCAAGGACGGCATTATTTAACTATATATTTGCAAAACATTATAATGGCGAGTTTATTTTAAGGTGTGAAGATACTGATACTAAAAGAAATATTGATGGTTTAGCAAAAGAAATAGCACAACAGTTAGAATGGTTGGAAATTAAGCCTGATATGTCTTATTTGTATGATCCTAGTTTAATTCAAAGCAATAATTTAGATAAATATAAAAAATATGCTTTTTATTTATTAGAAAAAGACTTAGCTTATAAGGCTTATGATAATCAAGTTGAATTAGAAAAACAAAAAGATGAGTATAAATTAAAACATAAGAATAACGCTTTTCGTTATGACCCAAATTGATTAAAAATTAGTGAATCAGAGAAACAAAAAAGAGAAGCTGAAAATCAATATGTTATTAGGTTGAAATTAAATATAAAAGATTATCATTGGAATGATTTAGTTAGGGGTGATATTACCATAAAAAGCCAAGAATTAGATGATTTTGTGATTTTAAAAAATGATAAATACCCTACTTACAATTTTAGTGTTGTAATAGATGATCATGAACAACAAATAAGTCATATTCTTAGAGGTGAAGAGCATATTACTAATACTGCTAAGCAAATAGCTCTCTATGAGACATTTAATTGGACTATACCAAAGTTTGGTCATTTAACTATTATAGTCAATGAGTTTGGCCAAAAATTATCTAAAAGAGATGAAAAAACAAAGCAATTAATAGAAGAATTCATTAAGCTTGGTTATCCTAAATTGGCTATATTTAACTACTTAACACTATTAGGTTGAAACCATAAAGATTCAAAAGAAAAAATGGATATTGACAAAATAATAAAGGATTTCGATCCATCTCGTTTTGTAAAATCACCGTCACAATTCGATCAAAAAAAACTTGACTGATTTGCAAAAGAATATTTTCAACAAATAAATGATAAACAAATAATTGATTCAATACAAGATTTCAAACAATTTGATAATTATTGAATCAAAACTTTTTTAGATATTTATAAACCAAGTGCAAGATGTATTAATGATTTAAAAATACTTGTAAAACAATACATAGTACCTCAATTAGAAATTAAGGATAAACAATTATTATTAATAGAACCTGTTTTAACATTTAAAAAACAACTTCAATTAACAGATGATTGGTCTATTGATGGAATAGAAAATGCACTTATTAAAACAAAAGAATTAACCAATATAAATGGTAAAAGCTTTTTTATGCCAATTAGGCAAGCTACAACTTATAATGAACATGGTCCTAAATTACCAATTGCTATTTTTCTTTTTGGCAAAGATGTTATTTTTAAAAGATTAGCAATTTAAAAAATTATAAAAGTTAGCAATTACTTTTTTGATTTATACATTCTATTAAATCTTTCAACTCTACCAGTTGAACGAGCCATTTGACGATTCCCTGTATAAAATGAGTGAGAAGCTGAAGAAGTATCTATATTATATAATGGATAAGTTTTACCTTCATATTCAATTGATTTATCAGTATTAACTGTTGATTTAATTAAAAACATAGAATTACTAGAAGTATCTTTAAACACTACTTCACGATAATTTTGGGGATGGATATTTTTTTTCATAAAATTAAAAAGTATAATTATTTTACCACAAATTAGGCTTTATCGTTTGAACCAAACATATAAATTTTATCTTTCACTACTTTTTTAATAGCTAAATTAGCATTTTTTAATAATTTTCTTGGATCATAATTTTTATCTTTTTCTATATCATTATTATGGATATAGTCTTTAATAGCTCTAGCATAAGCTTGTTGCAATTCTGTATTTACATTAATTTTTACAATTCCTAAAGAAATGGCTTTTTTAATTTGATTAACTTCAATTCCAGAGCCACCGTGTAAAACAAAACCGACATTTACTTTTTGCTGGAAAGATTCTAATTTATCAAATGCCAAGCTTTTTCAACCGATTGGATAAACACCGTGAACATTACCAATACCAACAGCAACAACATCAGGTTTTAAACTAGCAATTTTTATCACTTGATTAATATTAGAAATTTCGCCAACAAATTGTTCCATACCATAACCTTGCCCACCAATTTTTCCAACTTCTACTTCTACTGAAATATTTTTAGTTTTTGCTAAGTTAATTAATTCTTTAGATTTATTAAAATTTTCTTCAAACGGCAAATTTGAACCGTCAAACATAATGGAAGTAAAACCAGCTTCAATAGCTTTTAAACAATCATCATAATTACCATGATCCAAATGTAAAGAAACAGGAATAGTGATATTTAAATCTTTTACAAGAGATTCAACGATTGCTTTAACAACACTAAATCCCCCCATATAGTTAATTGCCCCTTTGGAAACACCTATAATTAATGGCGAATTAACTTCTTGGCCAGCCTCTAAAACATTTTTAGTTCATTCTAAATTATTGATATTAATATGAGGTATAGCATATTTGTCTTTATATGCTTTATCAATCATTGATTTGATATTAACAAGCATTAATCTTTATTTTCCAAAATTTTAATCTTTGATTCTTTCAATTCTTTTAATGTTAAAGTTTCTGTTAAAACTCAATTTTGTTCTTCTTTTTTAGTAAAGAGATTATCAACTGTTAATATTTGATAAAGTTCTCCCATTTTTCTTTCATCTATTTCAGAACTAGTTAAATCTTTATAACTTTTTTTTCATTCATTATTCATTTCTTTTTTTAAATTATTAAAAATTTGAGTAAAAGTTGCTTCACCTTCATTTTTTAAAAAGTCATATATTTTTTGTTTCATAAATTATTATTTTAAATTTTATCCTATAAATTATAGCTTATTATTATAGAATAGAAACTTACTTGGCGACTTTATTTTTATTACTATTTTTTAGTAAATAAATTATTAATTTTTCAACAAGCATTAATATAGTGCTAAGACCAATGAATATACCAAAAATTGATAATTTAGCTATGCTTGAAATTTTATCATTTAAATCATTGTAGTTATGTATTTCAACTAATTCGATCGTAATTTGAGAAATAAAGAAAAATGAAAAAGTTATAAAAGTTATTCAAATAATAATCTTGTTTACTCTAGTTAGTTTTTGGTTTAGTTTTTCTTTATTAAAAAGCAAACCAAAAGAACATATGCTTAATACTACAAAAAGAAATAAACTAGTGTAGTTCATTAATAAATCAGAAAAATGGAATAAACTAGTGCTATCTCCATAAACTGATTTATTTCAAGATCCATCAAAAGTAAATCCATATTTAACTATAAATGTATATATCAAAAAATTTATTATTAAGATTGATAGTACATATACAAATACCGAAATCTTTTGATGGTAGGTTTTATTTTTATCTTTAAAAATAATTCTGTGAATCAAATTAACATCTTCATTTTTATTATCTTCTTGTTTTAATTTTCCTAATATTGTTAAAACATAATTAGAAGTAATACCATTTATAACTCCCATTACCCCTATCATAATGATGCATTGAAAAAAAATTCTTATACCTTTTTGCTTTTCGCTAAAAAGACTAGTATAAGCTCCATCTCTAGTCCCTACTAATAATCCAGCAGATATTATTAAATAAATTGTAGCTATGACTCCTACACCTATTAGCATAGCCTTTCTTATTTTTTTTACATTGTCAAATTTATCTTTTCATATAGCAACTACATAAAATGAATCGAAACTTAATAAAATAGTAGGTATACCCAATAAGAAAATTAGTCATTTATAATCTGATAATAATCCTTTTGGTTGTTCTAGTTGTTCAATAGGTAGTTTATCTTCTCCAGTAATTCCATAAATGTAACCAATAATAGGTATTGATGTGATTGAAATTATTTTTACGAAAAAACACAATTTAGATATAAAAATTGAAGTGTTTGTTGACATAATATTAATAATTACTATCAATAATAAAAATAAAAAACCTAGAAATATATGTAATCAAAAACTGTTTTCTGGCAAGACATTTAACTCGACTAATACTGATATTAGATAAAAAATACTAGAAAAAAGCACAGCAGGAAGAAAACAATATTTAAATCCAAAATAAACTATTTTATAAAATCAATTTGGTGTAAAGGACTTAACTCAGCCGATCAAATTATTTTCTTTTGTTTTAGAAAGAATCATTAAACTCACACAATAGACTAATAGAAATATAAAGATTATTGCTAAAATTCAAGTCATAATGACTCATTTTCAATCATAATTTGCCATTTTTAAAAGCTCTTTATTCTTGAAAAATATACCTACACCTACAACGGAGTTTATAACTAAACCAATCCCAAGAAGTAAACCAATTTTTTTATTCATTTTAAAAACTATTTTATATGTGAATTATAAATTCTTAATAAATATCAGTGTTTTTTGTAATAAATATAGATTACATTAAAATCAAAATTAGATAAATAGATTATTTTCAATATTATAATTTATTTGAAAAAAAGGATAGCCCATAAAATAAAATAAATAATTTATAAACTTATGAACCAATCATTAAAACAAAAACCTAAATTTTGATTTAATAAATTTACTATTTTTAAAAATGAGAAATCTTTGTTACTAATTGCTTATTGTTTACAAATTTTGCTCCCTACTATTTGAATATTTTTTAGAGCTAAGATTATAAGTTGGCATAATGATGTATCTCTTATTCCGTTAGTTGGCTGGGAATATGTTTCTATCTTCTTAGAATCTTTTTCTATTGGTTTAATAAGTCCTATTTATTCTTATATTAAAAAAATTAATAAAAACTCGGTTGAAAATGCTAATAAATTAAACAATATATTCTATTTTTGCGGGGCAATTTATTTATTAATTACGATAATAACATTTTTAGCTATTAAACCTATTCTTTTATGAGGCAATTTACAAAATAATGACTTTGAAAATCAACTTATATTTATAAAATGGCAAATTTGGTCTAACTACCTTGATTTTCTAATGAAAATATCAATGATTTTTATGCTAGCTATTGGTAGAATTCGATATTTGCTAATGTTGCTAATTTTTAAATTTGGGTTGTATATAGGTCTGGATCATTTGTTCCAATATGTATATTTATATATAGATAATGTATATAAATTATTTGGTATATCTAGTATTTTGACTAATTTAATTATTTTTATTGCGATCTCACTTACAATAGGTAATTATTTTGGATTTAAAAAATATTATTCAAGCAAATCCTTCAAAATTAATTTCAATATTTTGTTGAGTCATTATAAGTGCAGTTCTCAAATAGCTTTTTGAGAAAGTTTTGTCAATAATTTTTTTTATACATATATTATCTATAAGGGGGTAAATACTTTAGAAAAAGGTGAATCATATTGACTAGCTATAAAAATAATTTTTGGACTTACTTGGCTAATATCTTCCACTATTAATGAATACTTTAAAATAGAAATTAGTAATACTGACGATAAATTAGTCGGTAAAAAAGTTGCAAAATATAGTGCTATAAGTGTTGTTTGATTTTTAATATGTGCTAGTTTATCATTATGATTTTTTAAACCACTTGTTTTATGACTTACAAATAATCAAAAATTAACAGATGATGCTTATAGTATGTATTTTATTATGGTGTTCTTTTTTACTTTTCATGTAGTTAGTACTATATTAGATAGCTTTTTTATAGCTAAAAATAAAATGAAGTATATGCTTTATGAATCGTTAATTGTTAATTTTGTATTTTATTTAGGTTTCTTTTTATTGATATCGACAAACATAATACCAAAAACTATTAACTCTTATGTATGGTTTTTTAGTATTACATTTGTGTTTTCATTTGTTTTTAATTTGATGTTTTATCTTTATGTAAAAAATAAAATTTTACATACAAAAAAACTACAACCCATAAATTAGAATATTAACTAAAAAGTAATTTTATAGTGATATTATAAATATTAGATTATGCTAAATTGATTAAATAAACCTACTCTAGAAGACGATGAAGACGAATTATTTGAATTAGATTTATATTAGATTTTAAATTAAACTTATTTTTTAAATAATAAAACTAGTATTTATCTTGGTCGAAATCAATTTTTACTCTCTTTTTACTTTCAAATTGATAATCAAAACTATATAAAACACCATTTTTGAAAGAAAGTTTTAAAGCATTTTTTATTTTTTGTTTGCTAACATTAAAAATCTTTACTCTTTTATTATTTATATAAATAAAAGCGCAGGGGGTTTCAGAGCAAGCTTTTATTAGTCTATAAGCTTGATTAAAATCCATATCAAAAGATAATTTGCAGCTATCTTTTTTTAGTTTGGGGGCTAAAGTTTTTAAATTTTCATCTTGTTTGATTGTCTTAATATTAGAAAGGTTATTTATTCAAAAAATAATATTTTTTTCAACTAAGTTAATTAAAAGTTGTAAAGCTTGACTAGTGGTAAAGTCAGGATTAAGTTTTGTTTTTTCTAAATAATAAATATCTCCAGCATCCATTTTTTCTACCATTTCTATTAAACAAACCCCTATTTCTTGCGCTTGGTTTAAAACAGCATAATAAACTGGATTTGCACCTCTATATTTAGGTAAAATAGAACAGTGAATATTAAGACTAAGACGATGTTCTAAGATAGGATTAGGAATCTTTTGACCATAACCAAAAGTTAACAAATAATCATAATCTAAATTAGTGATTTCATCGATAATAGAATTAATATTTTCTGGTTTAAATAGTTTAATATTGTATTTTTCTGCTAATATAGATACACTAGTAGGTTTAAGTTCTAAGTTTCTATCTTTTTTTTTATTAGGTTGGCTAATTATTGCCAAAACTTCATAATTATTAATTATCTTTTCAAAAATTTTGGCAGCAAATCAGGGAGAGCCGGCTAGAATAAGTTTTTTTTTAACTTTTAAAGAATTATCTATTTCTTGTTTCATAATAAATTTGTTTTTGGTTAAAACTTGCTTTATAACTTTTAACTTTTTTCATTAAAATTTTTAATTTATAATAACTAATTGTTTGCTCTAGAAGAGTTATTTTATCCAAAGCGTGGAATAATCCGATATGTCTAGTTAGAATAACATTATTTGGTTTATCTTTAATATTTATTGTTTCTAATCAATTAGAAAAAACTATTAAATTTAAAATAGGAACATCAACTTGTATCATTTGTTTTATAATATTGATTTTTAAATTATCTTCTTTAATTAAATTAGGAATAGCTTTAGTTTTATCATCGAAATTTTGGATTCAATTATTATCATTATTTTTACCACTAACACTTCCTTTTATTTTGTAATAACTTAAAACTAAAATAGCTTGGGGAGTAAAAATAAGCCCATCTATTAAAAATGGTGCATTAGTGATAGGATCTAAATAAATATTTCCATCAACAAAATAATTTTTGGTATGTAATGCCCAAAGCTTAATATCACTTTTTACTTGGTCCTTAAAATCTGCTTTTATTTTGGCGATTAATGAATTGTATATTCTTCTTTTAATATAAAAGCAAAAAGATCATATGCCACAAAATGACATAACTATTCCACCTAATATTGCACCTATTATATATCACATAATTTATAACCTTAAAATTGTTTAAATTATAAACTTAAATAGTATTTTTATTATATTTGTTATAATTTATTAATTTATAATATATAACAATTATTAACAAATGGCAAATATAAAATCTAAAATTAAAAATATTAAAAAAATTAAAAAAGCAAATTTGAGAAATAGAATGGTTAAATCTAAAGTTAAAACTGCTATTAAAAAAGCAAAAGTTGCTATTATTCAAAAAGAAGAAAACACTAAAAACCTTATTTCTTTAGCACAAAAAGAATTAGATACTGCAATTTCTAAAGGCGTATTACACAAAAATACAGCCAGACGTAAAACTTCTCGTCTAATGAAGTTTAATAATAAAACTACTCTTTCTTCTCCAAAATAAAAAAACTAAAATAAATTTAATATTTAATATAAATTAATTGATATTTTAACTTTAATATGTAGTAAAAAGACTAATTAAGGCTTTCTACATCTAAATTATGATAGATGTTTTGTACCTCTTCTTCATCTTCAAATTTATCAATAAAATTAATTATTTTTTGAGCTTTTTCTGGGTCTAATTTTATTTCTTGTAATGGAATATAATCTAGTTCAGTTTTTATAAAATTAGCAATACCATTATTTTCTAATTTATCTTTTACTTTGTGAAAATCTTCTAATTTTGTATACAAGTAATAAATATTATCTTCTATTTCAAAGTCTAAACCACCACTTTCTAGAGCAAACAGCATTATTTCATCGTCATTATCATTTTCTTTTTTCTCTCAAGCGATTACTCCTCTTCTTTCAAAAATGTAGTTTAAAGAATTTGGCGAAGTAATAGAACCATTTAATCTATTAAAATATGATTGCACTAAAGATGTTACTTTATGGTGATTATCAGATAAAAGTTCAATTATAAAACTAACCCCCATAGCATTTGCTCCATAGACATATTCTTTATAATTATGCGAATTCTTATCTTTCGATGCTTTAGAAATTGCTTTTTCAATATTAGCTTTGGGCATTGAATTAGATTTAGCTTTAGAAAGCGCTAATCTAAGAGCTGGGTTAGAATCAACATTAGTCCCACCATTAGCTGCTGCTATAGTTATTTCTTTTGATATTTTAGCAAAGATTTTTGCTCTTTTTGCATCTTGAGCGCTTTTACGGTGCTTGATATTAGCTCATTTTGAATGTCCAGCCATATATTATTAAATAATAATATCAAATCTAAGTTATATATTTAAATATTTTATTTTATTGATTTTCAACTTCTAAATGTCTTCAACGGAATGAAGTTTTATTTAACTTAACCAATTCTCTTTTATTTAGCCAATATAAAGTTATTCCACAAATTAGTCCAAATAAAGCAATACCTAGAGCAATCCCTAAAATTATTTGATAAGTTTCTAGGTTGTAATCTCCACCTTGATGCCTATATTTACCAATCACCCCAGCTGCAGTATAAAATCATCCATCAGGAGTAAAAGCAATTAAAGATATAAATCCTACTGCTGATCCATAATTTTCTTTAGAAACAGGTAGTTCGTCGATTTGAACAAATCTCAAAGTCACTATCATTCATGAAATAATACCAACTATAAAATAAATAATATACATTGATCAATATAGTATTTTTTGTTGAGTTTCAGTCATTTGTTTCACAATATCTTCAGCTGCAAAAAAACTTGGAATAGAAACAAACAAAGTTGCAAAAATTAGACCAATTACTAAACAGACGATCAAAACTAAAACAATAGATTTTCTTTTTTGTGCAAATCTTCCAAAAGGAGAAGCTATGAATAAACGAAGTAGATAAGATCTAGTTGAAGCAAAAGCAACGACTAAAAAAGTAATTTGATATTTTGTAAATTCTTTATCAAATTTTGCTAATCACGAATTCATATAACCAGAAAAAACTGATTGAAACATATACATACCTAGCACAAAAAAAGCCGCTAACCACAAACGCAATGATTTCATAGGTTTAATTAAATCAATAAAAATTTCTTTAATACCTTGCCCTTTAAACGCGCCAGTTTTGTTATCGTTATGGAAATAAATTAAAGCTAAACTACCACTTGAAATTAATAATAAAGCGGCTAAAAAACTAAAACCTTGAAACAAGAACTTAGGATTTATGGAATCAATAATTCAAAATACACCCCCCCCAATAAGACCCATAAATACAAATCCACACAATCCTACTAATGAACCTTGGATTCCATAAATTGCACCTTGTTCATTTTTTTCAGCTAATTGAGAAGTTAGTTTTCATAACGGAGCTCAAAATAATAGGCCTATACATACACCCCAACCTATATAAATAATAAGATATTGTGAATACAATTCATTATGGTAATTATTTAAAATCGCTTGTCATTCATCAGAATCAACACCTTTTTTAGTTAGTATATCATTATTATCTCCTTTTAATCATGGTACCAAAGTTAAAATAGTCCATCATAAACTAAAAACTCCCACCATAATGGTAGAAAATCCTAATAGTTTTTTAGAAGAAAATTTATCAGTTAAATATCCCCCAAAAAGCTGAGTAGCTAAAACTGCATATCCAACTACTGAAGATAGAAAGTTAAAATCACTTTCCGAAATTCACATATGATGATGAATATTTGGAACAATATACTTTATATAGAATGGAAAGCCCATAACTAACATATCACAAAATGCTAGGATAAAGACTTTTCAATATATCAATTTAGAAAATCTTAATTTTATATTTAATTTTTTAATCATAGTAGAAATAATTTTTTATAGTTTATCTATATTTTTACTACAAAAAATAGAAATACTTGTTGTCTGGAAAAATTTCCAAGATACATATTTAATAAATTCTAAAAATTAAAATCATCTATAATTAATTAGATGAAAGCTCAATTAAACCATATACAAGATATTCTAGGGCACACATACGATAAGTTTTATATCCCAATATATCAAAGAAGTTATGCTTGAAGTTCAAAACAAATTAATAGATTCATATTAGATATTGAATTTATATTAACAAGCAAAAAACAAGAAATACATTTTTTTGGAAATATTATTTATATAGAACATAAAGAACCTTTAGAAAGATATATACAAAAACAAATCATAGATGGACAACAAAGAATAACTTCATTTTTTTTATTATTTTATGCTTTATATAATAATTCAGTAGTTGATGAAAAAGAATTTGCTAATGAAATTAAAAGAAATTTCTTAGATAGCAATTACGACAAAGATGATAAATATAAGTTAAGATTAAAAGATAAAGAAATTGATAATGCTAATATTTACCATTTAATTGCTAATAATCAAATAGGAAATTTATCAAAAAATGAAATAAAAAAATATAAAAAATCAATGTTATATATCAATTATCTAAAAATTAATGAAAAAGTAAAAACTTGAATCCAAGAATATGGTGTTGATAAATTTTGAGATTTAATTACGCGTTTAAAAATGGTGGAAATAGTAGTGGAGAAAAATGATGAATTAAATCCTCAAAAAATATTTGAAACATTAAACAGTACTGGTATGTCACTAACCAAATTAGAACTAATATGCAATTTTTTATTAATTAATATAAGTGATTATAAAAAACAAGAAGATTTTTATAATTATAAATGGCTACCACTTAAAAAAAGATTATCAAAAATAAGTAATAATCTTGATAACGCAATAAGGATGATTTTAATTTATTTGAATAAAGGTGAAGTAAAAAAGGAAGATATTTATGAAAAATTTAAAGCTTTATTCGAAAATAATACTCCTAATGAGATAATCGAGAAAATCAATAATGCAATTGATTTATATGATTGGTTCTACCAAAACAATAATAATCAAGGTTTTTCATTTGAAAGTTTTTTAACTTTAGATCCAAAAAATAATATACTGTATGCTCCTTCTTATATGTTAATTAGACAAAAATATTGAATAGAACAGTCAATAAATGAAAAGCAATACAACAATAGCATAAAATATTTATCAGAATTTATTTTAAGAAGAAAACTAAATGATGAAGATACTTCTCCTATTACTAGATTTTTTACAGATACTTTTTTAAACAAAATAGTTTATACAAACCATGATTTTGATAATGAATTACATAAGTATCTTTTTGACGAAATAAAAACTACTCAAATGTCTCCTCCATCTGACAATAGAATTATTGAAAACATTAAGAATATCAATTTTTATAAATTAGCTTTTAACAAAGTCCTATTTTGATACCTAGAGTGTTACAATAATAAAATTTTGATAGATTGAACAAAAATATCAATAGAGCATATCGCCCCCCAAAACCCTAAAAACAACACTTGAAAAGAATTGTTAGAAGCAGAAAATGATAAAGATTATGAAGAAAAAGTAAATCTTTTAGGGAATTTAACTATTGTAACTAAAGATGCAAATAATAACTTAAGTAATGGTGATTGGCAAGAAAAAAGGCAAAAATTGAGTCATTTCAAACACATAAAAATAAATGAATCATTGCTTAAAAAAGATATTTTTAATTATGAAGTTATTCAACAAAGAAGTAAAGAACTAGTAAAAGACTTCCTAAACATATTTAAAAGCTAAAGCTAAAACCTAACTTAATTCTTTATATTTTTTAGGTTTAATAAGACTATTTCTTTTATGTTTAGTTTGATTATGTCATTTTTCTATTAATAATTTAGTTTTGTTTGCAATCGGTTTATTTTTAAAATAATTTTCTAATTCAAAATAAGAAAAGCCCAGTTCTTGTTCATCGCTTTGATTTTGTCAAAGTCCAGCCGAAGGTTTTTTTTCAATAATTTTATTATTAATTTTTAATAATTTAGCTAGTTGATATACTTTATCTTTTCTTAAGTTAATAATAGGATATAAATCTGCTGCTCCATCACCATATTTGGTAAAATAACCTAAATAATATTCAGAATAATTACTAGTACCTAATACTAAGTAATTATAACTTTGGGAATATGTATAAAGTGTTAGCATTCTTAATCTAGGTTTAAGATTAGAAATAGATCATTTATTTAAACTATTATTAAAATTATTTAAAAATTGTTTATAAGAATCGCTAAGATTAATAATCTTGTAAGAAATATTTATATCCTTTGCAACTAAAATAGCATCCTCTATATCCAACATTTCTTCTATTGGGATAATTAAAGCCATACTATTATTAGGAAAAGCTAATTTTGCTAATTTTGCTACCACAGCTGAATCTATTCCGCCAGAAAGAGCTACTATAACACCATTGGCATTTGCTTTTTTTGTTTTGTTAATTAATCACTTGATTAAATAATTTAAATATTGTTCCATTTTTTTATATTAAAAAATTATAGTTAAGCTAGGTTAATTTGATAAAAAATAATTAATTATTTGAAATAAAATTATATTTTTTGCTTTGTTTAATAGATATATAGTTATAAATCAAATTTATTAATAGGTGTCCATAATATATTTTTCGTCTTTACCAATTGAAAGTAATTTATCATCTCCATTATCATACATCTTGTGAAGCCTAAACTTTAGATCAATTTTCCCCCACGTATAATCTTTCAAAATTCTTCCTATATCACGATTAGGTAATTTACGGGTAGGATCACTAATAATTTTATTTATATCACCAGTCCCCCCTAGTTTTAAGCTATAGTAAAGCCGTGACTCTTTTGATTCATCATTACTATTTTTCCTTTTTAAAGCAAAATGGAAAACCATTCAATCCCCATCAAAGTAATGTGTACGCTCATTTCTAGTTCATTCGATTGAATCTCATTTATTAATTACATCATGAACGATATTAGTGTTATAAATATAATCAAGAATATTGGTAAATAATTTATTTTTACTAAATCTCCAGTGATTTGATTTATTGCTTTCATTATCTAATCTCTTTTTAAACTCACCTCATCATTCGTACTCTATTTTATTTACCAAGTTATATTCTTTTGTTACTCAGGTTCAATTATTATAAATTGACGATTTTTTTATTTCGTTAAAATGATTGATATACCCCACGTTAATTGTTATTTTTCCTGAATTAAAAGAGTGTTTAGGCGTCTTTTTGTAAGAACCATCATTGTTATAACTATCAACAAAAACATTTACAACTGCATTTTTATCTTTAACATAATAAAAATAACCATTTTTGCTACTTGACAAATCTTTGTCATAATGTATATTTTCTCTATCCAAAGTTATATTTCTAAATATCTCGTCATCAATAAATTTCTTAACATTCATTCAATCATTTGGATCTGTTGTCATTAAACCAGTAACACTCTTCATTTGTTCTTTTGATGATTCTTTGGTTCAATAGTGAAAATTTTGTTTCTTTTTGTCTACTTTTCTGTAAAAAGCATCAACATCGCCTGAAATTAGTGAGCTAATAATATCTATTTTAAGCGGATTCGTAAACTCAATACCTTCGGACTTGAAATCATTATCCTTATCAAGTACATCAGGATAAGAATAACCAATCATCATCCTTAATTCATTTTCTCAAAAATTGAAATTTGTAAAACTATTAAAATTAAAATTATAGAAACCAAAATCGTTTCTTAAATTTTTACTTGCAAAAATTTTGGCAAACCATAATTTTTCATCTTTTAAAATACTGTCTAATTTATTAGAAATCATATCTCTATATTGTTCTTCTATCTGATAATAAGATTTATATCCATTTTCATCAAAATGAAATTTATAATCAACAATTTGGTTTAATTCAAATAATTCTTTGTTGTCTCTTAATTGTTCTGATAAAAATTTAAGAGCCAATTTTTCTAGGTGAATAGTTTTCTTTCTAACATCTATTTTTACATTTTCAAACTTTCCTTCTACATTAGTTAGTGAACAAATAAAATCTAAAGTATAAATTCTTTCTTTAGTATTATGAGCAGTAATTGGATAATCAGATTTTAATTTGAAATATTTAACATACCTATCAACATCGATGTTTTTAAATTCAGGAATCTCTTTTTTTATTTTTTCAACAAACTTACGAATAATATCATCGTCTTTTATATAAACAACACCAAAAGCAGTTTCATCATAAATAGGGTCAACAAAAAAGTCAATTAGACCTATATTCTTATACTTGCTTAGATCTAATTTTTTATTAACCAGCTTTAATTTTACTTCTTTGTCTATTCCTAGATAAGTTAAATTAATAGAAATATTGTTTATGCCAACTATAAACTTTAGATTAGCCTCATCTAAGAATTTGTAATCTATTGTTTTATTATAAAATTTATTTTTTTCAAAAAAAGCTTTTATTTTTTCTTTTAAATCTTGAATAAAAAAATGAGGGTTATCTTCATAATCTAATTTATAAGTAATATCCCCAACAGTTTCTTTTTCTATTTTGTTTGCATATTCATCAAGCAAAGATTTTAAATTCATCTTAAAACTTAATGGAATATATCAGGTTGTAAAAGAGAAAAAACCTTCTTTTTCTAAATCAATTAAAACTTTTATATCAATTTCTTTTTTAGGTTCAATAGTCCTAGTTAAAGTATTATTATTACCATCTTGTCATAAACTGATCTTTAACTTTGTATCTTTAAAAATTTGATTGTATTTTTTAGCATATTTAGCTTCTAATCATTCTTTAATTATTTTTACCACTTGGTCTCAACTCTTATATTTTTTATCTTTTTCTAATAAATGTTTTAAAGAAGCTCATGTATTATCTTTTTTTAATTCATCACTAAACTTATTTCATTGATCAAGAATTTCAGGAGTAGATGATAAAGTAAATTTAAATTCATTCTTAGTTTTAAATTTACTATGTTGTTTCAAAGAAATAGTTATCTTTAATTTTGAATCCGTTTTTATTGGTTTTTCTAAATTAAAATCAATACCTAAATCACTAATAGTAATTTTATTTTGATTAGCGTATCTATTAAAATCTTGTTTTAAAAGTTCTTCTATAATGTTTTTTAAATCATTTAAATCATTAGGTTTTTTATCTTCAATTTTATCTTCTAATAAATTTTTAAATTGATTAAAATCTATTTTATATTTATCATAATAAGGGATTGTAATATCTAATTTGTTTTTGAATTTTTTATCATTATTACTATTTATAGTTAATTTGCCGGGTGTAGGATCACCTAGTTCTGGAGGGGTAAATTCAATAGTAATATCATTTGATATATTTACTACATAATCTTTATATTTAGAATCAAAATAAGTTTGTAAAAGTTTTTCTAAAACTTCTTGATTATCGGGTTGGTTTTCGTTAATTAAATCCTTAATGTCTTTTATTAAATCATTAAGATTAATTCTATATTTATCGTATGAATCAGATTCTTTAATTTGACCTATGACTTTGTCATAATTTCTAGCAGTTATTGTTACTTTAAGTAAGTTTTCTTTTTTGGTAGCTGGTTCAAAATTAAAGTAAAAGTCATTTTCAAAATCGTTAATATTAAATTTATTTTTGAATTTATCAATTTTATTTATTTCATCTAAAAATTTATTTTTAAATTTAGTTGCATCATTGTTAGAAACATCTTGCAATAGGTTTTTAACAATGTTTTTTAATTGATCTAAATCAAGCAATAATGATTTATAAACAGCAATTTCTTTTTCAAAAACTTCACCTATGGTATTTGAACTACCTTTTTTTGATTTGATTTTAAAGTTACCTTTTTTACCAAATTCAGGTTTTTCAAAATTAATTTCTAATTCTTTTTCTATATCAATCTTGTACTTTTTATAAGCATCTTTTTCTAAAAGTTGTTTGATCAACTCAACAAAGGCTTCAAGGGAAGTTGGTTTTTCTTTTTCGATTAGCTTTTCAATTGCATCTTTTAAATTATTCAGATCAAGCTTGAATTTATCATAATCTCCGCCACTACCTTTAACTTCACCTTTTACTTTGTCTTCATTGTTAGAAGTTATGGTAATGCTAACCTTGTTATCACCTTCTTCTGCAGGTTTGAAAGCAAAGTTAAAGTCAATTTTTTCAAATTTATTTTCAAAACCTTCGATTTTATTTAATTTATCGATAAAAGCTGTAATAAAAGTATCTTTATTATTGTTGGCTACTTTTTCTAATAGTTCTTTGATAAAGTCATTAAGACCGTATTTGGCATCTGAAAGATCAAATAAGAAATGATCATAAACATTGATGTTTTGTTTTGCAACAGGATTTATAACATTTGGACTCTTGCGTTTTATACCAATTGACCAGCTACCTTTTTTACCAAATTCAGGTTTTTCAAAATTAATTTCTAATTCTTTTTCTATATCAATCTTGTACTTTTTATAAGCATCTTTTTCTAAAAGTTGTTTGATCAACTCAACAAAGGCTTCAAGGGAAGTTGGTTTTTCTTTTTCGATTAGCTTTTCAATTGCATCTTTTAAATTATTCAGATCAAGCTTGAATTTATCATAATCTCCGCCACTACCTTTAACTTCACCTTTTACTTTGTCTTCATTGTTAGAAGTTATGGTAATGCTAACCTTGTTATCACCTTCTTCTGCAGGTTTGAATGCAAAGTTAAAGTCGGTTTTTTCAAATTTATTTTCAAAACCTTCGATTTTATTTAATTTATCGATAAAAGCTGTAATAAAAGTATCTTTATTATTGTTGGCTACTTTTTCTAATAGTTCTTTGATAAAGTCATTAAGACCATATTTAGCATCTGAAAGATCAAATAAGAAATGATCATAAACATTGATGTTTTGTTTTCCAACAGGATTTATAACATTTGGACTCTTGCGTTTTATACCAATTGACCAGCTACCTTTTTTACCAAATTCAGGTTTTTCAAAATTAATTTCTAATTCTTTTTCTATATCAATCTTGTACTTTTTATAAGCATCTTTTTCTAAAAGTTGTTTGATCAACTCAACAAAGGCTTCAAGGGAAGTTGGTTTTTCTTTTTCGATTAGCTTTTCAATTGCATCTTTTAAATTATTCAGATCAAGCTTGAATTTATCATAATCTCCGCCACTACCTTTAACTTCACCTTTTACTTTGTCTTCATTGTTAGAAGTTATGGTAATGCTAACCTTGTTATCACCTTCTTCTGCAGGTTTGAAAGCAAAGTTAAAGTCAATTTTTTCAAATTTATTTTCAAAACCTTCGATTTTATTTAATTTATCGATAAAAGCTGTAATAAAAGTATCTTTATTATTGTTGGCTACTTTTTCTAATAGTTCTTTGATAAAGTCATTAAGACCATATTTAGCATCTGAAAGATCAAATAAGAAATGATCATAAACATTGATGTTTTGTTTTCCAACAGGATTTATAACATTTGGACTCTTGCGTTTTATACCAATTGACCAGCTACCTTTTTTACCAAATTCAGGTTTTTCAAAATTAATTTCTAATTCTTTTTCTATATCAATCTTGTACTTTTTATAAGCATCTTTTTCTAAAAGTTGTTTGATCAACTCAACAAAGGCTTCAAGGGAAGTTGGTTTTTCTTTTTCGATTAGCTTTTCAATTGCATCTTTTAAATTATTCAGATCAAGCTTGAATTTATCATAATCTCCGCCACTACCTTTAACTTCGCCTTTTACTTTGTCTTCATTGTTAGAAGTTATGGTAACGCTAACCTTGTTATCACCTTCTTCTGCAGGTTTGAAAGCAAAGTTAAAGTCGGTTTTTTCAAATTTATTTTCAAAACCTTCGATTTTATTTAATTTATCGATAAAGGCATTAACAAAAGTTTCTTTATCATTGTTAGCAACTTTTTCTAATAGTTCTTTGATAAAGTCATTAAGACCGTATTTAGCATCTGAAAGATCAAATAAGAAATGATCATAAACATTGATGTTTTGTTTTCCAACAGGATTTATAACATTTGGACTCTTGCGTTTTATGCCAATTGACCAGCTACCTTTTTGACCAAATTCGGGTTTTTCAAAATTAATTACTAATTCTTTTTCTATATCAATCTTGTACTTTTTATAAGCATCTGTTTTTAAAAGTTGTTTGATTAACTCAACAAAGGCTTCAAGGGAAGTTGGTTTTTCTTTTTCGATTAGCTTTTCAATTGCATTTTTTAAATTATTCAGATCAAGTTTGAATTTATCATAATCTCCACCACTACCTTGAACTTCGCCTTTTACTTTGTCTTCATTGTTAGAAGTTATGGTAACGCTAACCTTGTTATCACCTTCTGTTGCAGATTTAAAATCAAACTTAAAATCACTTTCTTCAAATTTGTAGTGTTTGTACTTGCTATCAGGTTTATTTAGTTCTTTAATAAAGTTTGTCTTAAAGTTAGCTTTATTATTATTAATGATATTTCTTAATAAAGTGTCAACAATAGATTTTAATTCATTTAAATCTAATGGTGTATTAATAACCAAATCTAGTGATTTACTATCGTTATCTCCAAGTTGTTTGTGAGTTAATTTGACTTTAATATTCCATTTAGGGAAATAAAGATCTTTACCAATTTGATTATTTAAAACTAATTTTTGTTTGTTCAAATCTAATAATTCTAGTAATAAATCAGTTTTGTTATCAAAGACTTTGTTAAACTCTTTAACTAACTTTTCTCTGATAACTTTTAATAAATCGTCTCACTTATTCTTGTTAGTGAAATCTGTTAGTGATAAATCATTTAATTTATCATCTTTGGAAATTGAATTCATAAAAGCATTTCATCTTGCCTTTTCTGAAAGTTGGAGATCTTTGATAGTAAGTTTTTCTTTACCACCAAAAGTCTTGTGTTTGATTTCAATCTCTAAGTCACCAGGTTTTAGGTTGTTAAATGGTTCATTTGGGTCTTTACCAACAAGACTAACTG
Organism: Stegodyphus dumicola; assembly: GCF_044657685.1. Taxonomy (NCBI): domain Eukaryota; kingdom Metazoa; phylum Arthropoda; class Arachnida; order Araneae; family Eresidae; genus Stegodyphus; species Stegodyphus dumicola. The sequence goes on along the minus strand of NC_140777.1, from coordinate 795,853 downwards.
TTAAATTATTAAGATCTAAATCATAATCTTTTAGATATTTTGCTTGAAGTTCTTTTTTAATTTTAGCTAATATATCAGATCATTTAAGATCATCTCCTAGATCATCTAACTGAATTTTTGATAATATCTTATCGCTAACAAATTGGTTGATAAAGGCAAGCCATCTTGATTGTTCAGAGATTTGGAAGTCTTTGATAATAAGTTCTGGTTTTTCTTTAAACTCTTTATAACTTAGCGTAATTTTTAAATCATTTGCTTTTTTATATTCGTCATCGATTGTCGCACTTAGATTTTTATAGTCATCAAAACTAATACCTAGTTCCGAATCTAGTAAATCAAATTCACTTAATCTATCTTTAAGTTGCTTTTTAAGCTCAGTTACTACTTCATCTCAAGAGTTAGTTAGACCAAATTTATCTTTTAGATCGATGTCTAGTAATTGATTATTAGTATCTTTTATAGAGTCAATAAAGGCAAGCCATCTTGATTGTTCAGAGATTTGGAAGTCTTTGATAATAAGTTCTGGTTTTTCTTTAAACTCTTTATAAATTAGCGTAATGTCTAGATTATTTGCTTTTTTATATTTAGCATCGATTTTGGCGCTTAGTTCTTTATATTCATCAAAACTAATACCTAGTTCCGAATCTAGTAAACCATATTCATCTAGTTTATTTTTAAGTAGTTCTTTGATTTTTGTTTTTACATCACTTCAAGAGTTAGTTAGATCAAATTTATCTGTTAGATCGATGCCTAGTAATTGGTTATTATCGCCTTTGATAGACTCAATAAAGGCAAGTCATCTTGCTTGTTCAGAGATTTGGAAGTCTTTGATATTAAGTTTTGGTTTTTCTTGGAACTTTTTATAACTTAGCGTAATTTTTAAATCATTTGCTTTTTTATATTTAGCATCGATTTTGGCGCTTAGTTCTTTATATTCATCAAAACTAATACCTAGTTCCGAATCTAGTAAACCATATTCATCTAGTTTATTTTCAAGTAGTTCTTTGATTTTTGTTTTTACATCACTTCAAGAGTTAGTTAGATCAAATTTATCTGTTAGATCGATGCCTAGTAATTGATTATTAGTATCTTTTATAGAGTCGAGAAAGGCAAGCCATCTTGATTGTTCAGAGATTTGGAAGTCTTTGATATTAAGTTTTGGTTTTTCTTGGAACTTTTTATAACTTAGCGTAATTTTTAAATCATTTGCTTTTTTATATTTGGCATCGATTGTCTCACTTAGATTTTTATAGTCATCAAAACTAATATCTAGTTCCGAATCTAGTAAATCAAATTTACTTAATCTATCTTTAAGTTGCTTTTTAAGCTTAGTTACTACTTCATCTCAAGAGTTAGTTAGACCAAATTTATCTTTTAGATCGATGTCTAGTAATTGATTATTAGCATCTTTTATAGACTTAACAAATTCATTCCATCTAGCCTTTTCTGAAAGTTGGAATTTTCAATAATTAATAAGAATTAGATTTTTATTATTTAAATAATCTTTTTTATCTTTTATTATAAATTTTAAAATTCCACCAGGTTTTTTTATATATTTATTATCTATTGTTGCATTTAAATCTTTAATATTTATCAAACTAATATCTAAGTCCTCAACATCCAAATCATTTTCATCCAATTTGCCTCATGCATTATTAATATGTTTTTTAATTTTTACTAATACATCATTTCAAGTATCAGTAGAACTCAAATTATCTTTTAGATGCTCAAGTAAATTTTCAACATGTGATGGTGTAATAGAATTAATAAAGTAGTTTAGTCGTATTTTTCTTTTGATTTGAAAATCAGAAATAACAATTTTTTTTCTACTAAATAAACCCATTTTGGGTATAAAATGTACTTTTCTTTTGTGAAGATACTTTTTTCCTATTTCATATTTGTAATCAACTTCTTTATCGTTTTCGTCGAATATCTCAATTTCTAAATTATTAAAATTAATTAATTTATATTTGTCTTGGTAGTCGGTTTTTAATCTTAATTTTAGGATGTTAACTATTTCTTTTCATATAGTTTTTTTGATAATAATGGCATTAGACAAATAATTTTTAATAATTCGATTGTCATTAGCTGTAATTTCTTCAATAAATTTGAATCAATCAGATAATGATGAATAATAGCCTTTAATATTTACATTCTCTATTTTTTCTTTTAAGTTATTTTTGTTTTTGTATTTTAATTCTATAGTGATGTTATTAATTTTTTTTATGGTGCGTTTGTTAAGTGGACCATCTAGTTTGGTTTTATCATTATCAAATAAACTAATAACCAAATTATCATTAATATCATCTAAACCGAAACTATCTCAATGTTTCTTTAATTTTAATCTAAGTTCATCAATTGCATTTTCTCAAGTATAATCATTACTTGATGAATTGGAATTAAGTGATTTTAATCATGTATCATCTTCTACTGTAATTTTTTTAATAAATTTAGACCACTTTTCATCTATAGATTCTTTTTTTGTTGGTTTTAAATATAAATATAAAACAACCCCCCCCTGTTAAGGTAGAAGAAGTTAGTAAAGCAAGAAGAAAAGATTTTCAAAACTTCTTATGATTCATATAAAATAATTATATTGTATTTTATAATATTAACAAATATTAGCAATAGTATTAGCTAATGTAAAATATTTATAGTTACAATAACTTTATTAATCATCTTCTCAAACTAGTTCATATCTATATATTTTAACAATATCTCCATTTTTAATGTTTTTTTGTTTTAGTAATTTAAAAATATTTAGATTTTTTAATTTTTGATTAAAACGTAATCTATTATCAAAACTATTAAGTGGTATTAAATTGACAAGATGTAATATATTTTTACCACTTACTTCAAAGGTATTGTTATCTTTTTTAATAACTTTTAAATCATCTTTTTCTAGAGTTATATCTATTTCATCTTCACTAGTTTTTTCATCAATACTTTTTTTTGCTTCTAACAATAAATTATTCAATTCATATTTTAAGTTTTGTAGATTGTTTTTAGTTAGACTAGAAATAGAAATAATTTTAAAATCTGGATATTTGTTTTTAAAATTAATTAAATTTGATTTAAAACCATCTAAATCATTCTTGTTAGCAACAATGATTTGTTTTGTTTGTAAAAATTTATCTGAAAAAAAAGTTAACTCTTTTTTAATTGTTTGGTATGCATGAATAGGGTCTAAATCTTTATTTCCAAAATCAATAACATGAGCTATAACCTTACATCTTTGTATATGTTTTAGAAATTGAAAACCAAGTCCCTTATTTTGACTAGCTTGATCAATTAAACCTGGTAAATCTGCCAAAACAAAAGAGTTATTTTGTTCTATTTTCACTAAACCTAATTGAGGGGATAAGGTGGTAAAAGGATAATTAGCAATTTTTGGTTTAGCATTAGTTAAAACTGATAACAAACTAGATTTGCCGGCATTTGGAAGACCAACTAATCCTACATCGGCTAAAATTTTCAAATTTAATTCTAATTCTAATATTTCTCCTGGTAAACCATTTTCTGATAAAAAAGGAACTAAATTTTTGCTAGATTTAAATTTAACATTACCTTTACCGCCTTTACCACCTCTAGCAATTAAATAAGGTTTTTCATCTACAATATCAACCAATATAGAATTTGTATTTTTATTAATTACAATTGTACCAAGGGGCACTTGAAAATATTTATCTTGGCCATTAGCACCACTACAATTTTTTGATTTTCCATTTTCTCCATCATTTCCTTTAATAATAGATAAAAATCTTAAATTTAATAATGTGTTGGCATTGCTATTTCCAACAAAATAAATTGAACCACCATCACCACCATCACCACCATCTGGACCACCTCTAGGAACCTTTTTTTCTCTTCTAAATGAAATTAAGCCATCCCCACCTTTTCCAGCAATTACTTGGATTTTGCAACTATCAATAAATTTCATAATATTTTTAATTATTTAAAATGATACAAGTTTTTAACTTACTTATTGGTTTTATATATTAGATTAATAGTATTTTAATTAAAAAACATTTTAGTTTCTAATTAAATACTTAAAGAAAGTAACAAATTTTTTAATTCTTGAATTTTGATTATATGAATATTATTGTTATTCGAAAGTTGTTTTAATTGTAGAATTTTATCATTAGTATAATAATTACCATCACAAATAAAAATAACTTGAATGTTAGGATTTATTTTGGTTGAACTACCATTTATAATTGCATTTTTAACTTCATTATATTGATTATCTTGAGCTCCGCCTTTTTCATTACTATATTTGTGAAAACAATAAAAGATATATGGTGAATTTAAAAAATTAAATTGAAAATCAATTGATTTAAAGTTTCTTCCACCTATGTAATCACTATTTTTTCTAATATTTTGATGATCAAAATACAAAGCTTTTGCACCACCATTAGGAAGATTGATAAAATTCCTAACACCTTTAATACTTTTAATATAAGAACTTGCTACTTTTTCGTATATATTTTGTTTAGAAGGTTCTTTTATAAAAATAGATAGCAAATAATCATTATTTTTTAACGCTTCAAGAAAATCATTGTAATCATAGTTAAATTTTTTAACTCATTGTTTGATTTTTTGTTGATACTCTTTTTTAAACAAATTATTTTTAATGTGTTTTAGATTTTCTTTTATTTTTTGTTGATAGGCCAAAATATAATTAGGGTTTTTATCTTTTTTCATTTATTGATTGATATGCTTTTTCTAAAATAATTCTTGCTAATTTAAAATCTAATCTTCGTCTTCTAATCCCAAATTTATTATTGCCTTTGAACGGTGACAATAAAACATCGCTAGTATTTTTACGAAAATTGAATAAAATTTGATTTGATTTATCAATTAATTTTTCTAATTTATCATTTTGTAAACTTTTTAATTTGATTGAAGAAACAATTGTAATGGCTCTGGAACTTTGTTTGATGGCAGAAACATCATAATTTAAATGCTCTTTTTTTAAAAAAGAAATTTTTGAATTATTATTTATAGAATCAATTCCTCTTATTCCGATTTCACCATTTTGATCATTAAATTTTAGATCTAGTAAATTATATTTTTTAATCTTGGGGGTTTTGTTAATTAGTTTTTCATAATAATCAATAAAATCATTATTTTTATAGATTTTACATTTTTCAAAACTTATTCCATTAAAAGCCACAACACATACAGGTGTTTCAGTGTCATAAAATGGATTAGATTCAATTATTACTATTCTATTGATTTTGTCAATAAAATGAATGTTATTGATAAAGGTTTCGGGTACAATTGCAATTCCTGGACAATTAGTAGCAATCAATTTTTCTAAAGCTATTAAATATAAATCTTCATATTTGGAAGTTTTAAAATAAATTTTGTATATATCATCATATTTATTTCTTTTGCAACTATTTTTAGATAAATATGGTGGGTTTGTTACAATAAACATTTGATCAATAATAGGAATTTGAATTAAACTATCATTAATTATTCAATTTAAATCTTTATCAATATCATAACCAATAGTATTAATCTTTTTTTTGTTAAATAATACAACAGTTTTTAATAAATCGCCTTCTCCAGCAAATGGATCGACTAATATATTTTTTAAATTTTGTTTAATAAAAACTTTAATAGGTTTTGTTAATCAACTATTATTTTTTGTAAAAAATTGACCCAACTTATTTTTTTTCATATTTTTAAAATAATTCTACTTAAATTTTAATATCAAAAATGTTTTTTTTAATCTAATATTTGTTCCTAGTTAGAAAATCTATAAAACTTATTTTTTAGTTAAACTATGTCCGCCAAAACTATTACGTAAATTGGCAATCACTTTATTTGCATATGATTCTTTTTCACTAGATTTTTGGCGCATCATAATTGATAATCCTAAAATTGGTGTTGCTATATTTTGTTCAAGAGCTTCATTTAAACATCACAAACCTTCTCCGCTCATTTCAACAACACCATTACTATTTTTTAAGTCTTGATCTTTATTCATGATATTTTCCATTAATTCAATTAAATAACTTCTTATGACACTTCCATTATTTCAAAGTTTGGATAATTTTTCCAAATCATAACTAAACTTAGAATTTTTTAATAATTGATATCCTTCAGCAATAGCTTGCATCATTCCATATTCTATGCCATTGTGAACCATTTTAGCATAATGCCCACTTCCTGGCACTCCTGTATATAAAAAACCGTCATGACAAGCTATATTTTTAAAAAAAGAAAAATATTTATCCATAACTTCTTTTTCGCCACCAACCATCAAGCATGGCCCATTTAATGCGCCATTAGGCCCTCCGCTAGTTCCGCAATCTATAAAATTAATCCCTTTTTCTTTTGCCTTTTGGTAGTTAATAATTGAATCTTTATAAAAAGAATTGCCAGCATCAATAATAGTGTCATTTTTATCTAATTTATTTATTAACTCTAAAATAGTTTTATTAGTAATTTTGCCACTAGGAAGCAATAATAAAATTGTCCTTGGTATTTCTAATTTGACTAATAACTCATCTAAGTTTTTTACAGTATCTATATTTATTTCTTTCAATTTTTTATAAACTTCTTGATTTATATCAAAACCTATGACGTTATAACCATTCTTTTTAATATTTTGAATAAGATTAAATCCCATTTTGCCTAGTCCTATTAAAGCTAATTTATCCATATTTATTTCACCTTTAATCAATTTTTTTTATTTTAATTTTTATCATCCTTAGTTTTTAATAATTTAGAATAAAGTTCATCATAAATATTATTTCCTAAAAAATGTTCGACTGTATAAAGATAACTAGTTGGTTTTTTTTCTTTTACTATTTTTTCAAAAACTTTTTGAGTCACAATAATGTCAAAATCATTAGTTAGGTTTTTAATTGCGCAATTATTAACTTCAATATTTAAATTATTCTTTTGACAAAATCTTCTTATTATTGAAGCTGCCATAACACTACTTCCCATTCCAGCATCGCAGACTACAATTAACTTTAGAGTTTTATTTTTAGAAAAGACAATATTATCTTTAGTATTTTGATTTATAACTGAGTTTTCTATTTTATTTCTTTTAAAAATTAAAATACAACTAGCAACAAAAAAAGATACAACAATACCTATTAACACTCCTAAAATGTTAATTAAAATTTTATTCTTACTCATGAAAATAACACTTATTAATGATCCGGGAGAAATTGGACCAATTGCGCCACCATCAAATAATTTTATAAATAATAGCGACGAAAAACTTCCTGATATAGTTGCCAAAATCATAATCGGACTTGCTAAAATAAATACATAATGCACTTCGTGAATCCCACCTAATAATTGAATTACACTGCTACTAGATGCCTCGTATCTTCTTTTTTTGTCCCAAATTGCATAAGCCATTAATAAACCAAACCCTTGACCAGGATTCCCACCAACTAGAAAAAACGGAGAATAACCATTAGAATCAACTTCAAACATCCCTATAGGTATCATTACACCTCAATTTAATGCATTATTTAAAAACATTGCTCTTAAAGGTTCACTAAAAATAGCAATAAATGGAAATAAAAATGGGTACTCACTAAAAAGACTAATGATGGAAATCATAATAAAACTGATTCCATACATTACAAATCCCCAACTAAAGAAAATGATAAAAGTAATAATTATTGCATAAAAAGCAAGAGAAAAATTATTAACAAGCATTTCAAATCCTGTCGGGATTTTTTTAATTCATAAACTTTCTATTCTTTTAAATAAATAGACAAAAATAGGGCTCAATATCATAGCCCCAAAAATTGAATTAGGAGAGCCTATTTTTTCTAAAGTTTGACCCTTTGAACCTAAAGTCCAATCTTTTTTTCATACTAGCCATATATAATCAGTTCCTACTATTGAAACCAATATAACAAAACTACCTAATACCCCCCCCCGTAGTTTATCAAAACTATATCCAGCCATAAAACCTATTAGAATAGGAATTAATCATTTTATGGTAGGAGAAATTAAACTAGCTAAAGCTTGAGAATTAAATCATCCAGTTTTTTCCCAAGTATTTGTTTTAGGATCAATCTTACCAATAAACATAGCTGTTAAAAGACCTCAAGCGATCAAAATAGAAACACATGGCATAATCATTGAAGACATATAAGAACTCATCTTTTGAATTTTAGATTTCATAAGAATTAATTTTAACAAACAAATAATTAATTAAAGATAAATTTAAAACTTGTTTAAGATCAAAAATACTTATTAAAATAAAACTATTAATAATAACTAAACTTAATAATTTTATAATAGTATTTTTAAAAGCTAACCAAAACAATATATATAATTGATTAATTAAAAAATGAATAATGAATTAAAAAATAAATACGCAATTTTTTCTGATGTAGATAATACAATTTATACACTAGGGCCAAGTACTATAACACAACCAACTATAGACGCTGTTAAAAAAGCTAAACAATTAGGAGTTGAATTAGTTTTAGTTTCAGGCAATGGCCAACTTTCGGCTTTAGAAAGATGCAAAGATCTATTAGATGTTAGATATTTAATTTCAGCAAATGGGGCTGCTTGTTTTGATTATCAAGAACAAAAATTTTTATTTAATTATGTTTTTAATGGAGATGACATAAAAAGAATTATTAATATTTTTAAAAACTCAAAACATATTGTTTTGTGTTATAGTGCTTTAGAAAAAAAACTATATGCTCATATTAATGGTAATAAAATTCCTGATATTGTTGTTTCAAGATTAAGAAAAATAATGATTATTAATAATGAAAAAATTTATGATATTGAAGAAGCAAAAAACATAAATATTTTTTTAATTTTAAATAACGATAATATTGATCCTTTAATTGGGTATGAAAACAAAATAAAGCAATTACAAAGTAATTATATATTTTATAATGATGCAATAGAGATAACTCCATTAAATGTTAATAAAGGAGAAGCGGTTAAGTATATGCTCAAACATTTAAATTTAAAAAATGAAGATGTTATGGTTATTGGCGATGGACTGAATGACCATAGTATGTTAGAGCTTGAAAATGTCTATTCTTATACTTTAGCAAATGCTAAAAAAGAAACTAAAAAAATCACAAAATATCATACTTCTAGAACAGAACAAAATGGATTAGCCGAAGCTATTAATGATTTTTTGATTAGAAAGAAGATAATAAAGAATAAAATTCATTAATATTATGATAGATTATAAATACAGATTTCCATTTTTCGAGGCATATAAAGGTTGGTTATATTTCGATAGTGCAGCCACTACTTTAAAACCAGATGTATTAATAGATATTATTGAAAAAGAACTAATAGGTATTGACATTAATAATAACATAAATCTACACAAAGATGAAGCAAGAAAGAAAGTGGCACATTTATTAAATGGTGAAGTAGAAGAAATTATTTTTACTTCTTCTGCTACTATGGCATTAAATCAGCTAGCTCAAGGTTTAAAACATTTATTAAATAAAGACGATGAAATTTTGACTACTATTTTTGAACATGATGCTAATTATTCGCCTTGAGTTAATTTAATAGAAGAAAAAGAAATTAAGATAAAAACTATAGAGACGGATATAAATGGTTTAATAGACTTAGATTCTTTAAAAAAATTGATAAATGATAAGACCAAGATTATCACTTATGCTAGTATGAGTAATACTATTGCAAGTTTTAATGATTTAGCAAAAATTAATACTACTATCAAAAACATTAATCCTAATATCATTATCATAATCGATGCTGCACAATCAATTGCTCATTATGAACATAATGTAAAAAAAGAAGGTGCAGACTTTTTAATTTTTTCAGCTCATAAGTTTTATGGCCCCTATCATATGGGTATTATTTGAGGAAAAATTGATCAATTAAAAAAAATAAAACCACTTTTATTTGGTGCGTATATGAACAATAAAATAGATTCTAATTTTAGGCCTATTAATTTAAATATAAAATTACCTTATTTATTAGAAGCGCTTCCTGTTAAATCTACTACCATCAAATCATTCAATGCTAGTTTAGATTTTATATTTGATATTGGAATAAAAACTATTTTTAAAAATAATAAAAATTTAAAAATTCATGCTAGAAAACAAATTAAGAAATATAACTTAGAAAAAGATTATTTTTTTTACAATTTAAATAATGATAGTGGCATTTTACTTTTAAACCATAAAAGTAAATCGAATACTACTATTGCTAAAACTCTAAAAAGTGAACATCAAATGATTGTAAGGGTTGGAGAGTTTGCTGCTTGACGTGTAAAAGAGCATTTAAAAACTAATCAATTTATAAGAATAAGCTTTGGAATATATAATACAAAACAAGATATTGATAAGCTGATTTTAGTTTTAAAGCAATTAGGTTAATTCCAAAATTAGGTTTTAACAACTTTTATAAATTTATGATCATTTAAATACTTAAATCCCACTACTATTAATAATCCACCAAAAGTAAATATTCCATATCTTATAATTTGTTCAAAAATAAAATTAATTAATTTTACATTAGGATAGATAAAAATAAAATCATAAATCAAATGACAAATAATATAAAAATAGCTAATCAAAACTAATTTGATGATAAGTGATTTATAGCTTAACTCTTTATTTTTACTAAATCTAATAAAACTGCAACCTATAGCTGGCAATACATATTTAAGACTATACATAGTTATATCTTTTGTAAAATCTTTTGTATCAAACAATTCTACATCTGGAATAAAAACATCAGATCTAACTCCAATTGAAACAGCATAAAAAATTAAAACACCTAACAATGTGATTTTGCTTCCAAAACAAAGAGCAAGAGCTATGATGATAAGTTCAATATATGGTCCAAAAATTCTATCATTAAATACTTTATTATCTTCATTTGCTTTTTCTTTATCATTATGAGTAGTCCAATCTCTTCCTTCTATAATATGAAAAATAAATTTTCAAACAACTAATAAATATATAACTACTAGTAATATATTTATTAGTTTAAATCATCAAGATTTAGAATTTAAAGCAAAATTAAAAAATAATAAAAACAATCCTATGATAAAAAATAATAATTCTGGGTTAAAAAAGTGCTCGTGAATTTTAAAAATTGTGTTTATACATTCACCTTTAAGAAAATCAATAGCACAAATTAAAAAAAATGATGATATTAAAGATAATCCGATAGTAGAAATGGTTTTTCTAACTAATAAAAGTTGGAACACCGACAAAAGAATAGTCATAAATAAAAATGAACCAAAAAGTAGTCAATACCAAAATTTTAAATTAGATTCTGATTCATCTATTCCTAGATGAAAAGTTTGGTTAAAGAAATTAATTACTTTAAAAGATGGATATTGCTTAAATCATCAAATGGAGGTTTTTAACTGCGATATATATAACTTTAAAAATAAAACAATACTAGTTAAAGTTATCATAAATAAGAAAAAAACTAAAAATAGATAAAAATTGTTGAAACTAACTTTTTCTTTTTTTAGATTAGGTTGATTCTTGTTAGCGTATAAACTTGGAGAAATTAGTTGTGTTTTTGTATTATCTTTCATTTTTTCTATTAATAAAAATTATAAAGTATTAATTTGCATAATTTAAGTTTAGTGTAAAAGTACAATCGTAGTTACAACAATAATTGGGATAATAGCTACTATCACAAAAATAATAATACTAGTTCATTTTTTAAATTTCTGTTGATTACTCATTTTAAAAGCTCATATTTTATTGATTATATTATATAGAGAAAAAGTTTATGTAGTTTGATTAAATTTCTTTAGAGATAATATATTTGTTTTGTTTGTTATATTTGTTATGTTTGTCCCCTTTTAGTAATTATCCATTCTATCTTATCTTTTCAAAAATAATTTGTTATATACGTAGAGTTAGGTCCTTGGACTTTGAATAATATACTTGTAAAATGATCCCCTGAATCGCTTGGTTTAAATCTAAAAGCACCCCCATCCTTGTCTTTTCTCCAAATAGTAAGTTTATATTTAAACTTTTGATCATTTTCCCATTCCATATAATCATCACCAAATCCTATTTTCTTTGCTGATAAATCTTTATTATTGAGGATAGAGTTGTTTAAAATTCATTCATGAATTTCTCTGCTATCAGCACTTTTTTTAACTAGTCAATTTCAGAAGTCATATGGAGTTTGTGGTTTTCTAGTCAATTGAGAAAATAGTTTTAATTCGTATTTGTTTAATAGATAAAGTTGTTTTGAGTCTTTTTTTATTCATTTACCAGAAGAGGAATTAGGTTTGTTGTTTTCATAAAAATCAATTACAATATTGCTAGAAGTTATATGATTTTTATTAATATCAGGATGTTCTGCTAAATCATAGTTAACCAATTGATCTTGATAAGTATTGTCTAAAAATTTAATTCTAATAGATAAATTATGATCGTCCCTGAAATAATAAACAAATTCATTGAATGCTTTAGAGCTATAACTAGTAAAAAATGAATCTTTATAACCACTCCAAAATTTTGGGTCTAAATAAATGTTTTTAATAATTTCATCCAAGATTGATTTTACTGTTCGATTGCCATCAAAACTTAAACCTTTAAAGTTGAAACGCGGATCAATTTCTTCTTTACTATCTTTTTCAATGTAATCTTCTAATCTTTGTTTGATTAAATTTATATTAGGTAAAGAGTTGCCTCTTGGATATTGATCATTATTAAACTTAATATGTCAAAAATATCCATTTCGAAGCAAAGCACTAGTATCCAAAGTGTAATTATCACTTGTATGGTCGCCGAATTTAAGGTTAATATTAACTTTATTATTTAATTCATCATTGCGAAAATTGCCTTTAAAATCAATTCCTTCAAAATCATAGTTATTATAATCTAACAATCACCTTCTAGTTCTATCAATAAGGTTTTCGTCTCCAGAAAGTAATTGACTTAGTTTATTTTTAATAGGATCTTTAAGCTTATTTTTTATATAATCAGAAACTTCTTGTTCGTTTTTAAAATTGTGTAGATGAAAAGGCTTGAATTTAAATATAGATGAATACTCAGATCCATAATTTTCTTTTACTAATTTTGCAAAGATTTTGTTTACATAGTTTGTGATATCTAGTTTATCTCTTTTAATATGCACATCTCATTTAAAACTACCTGTAAATAATTTATTATTTTTTTCACTAGAAATTGTGAACTCATTAGATTCCACTTCACCAGGATTAGGAGCAGTTCTCCACCCCTCACCCTCAGTAGAAAACTCAAATCAATCACGCTTATCTTTGATAAAACTATATTTGTTAAATTGTTTTTTAATTACATCTAAATAAATCTCTATTCATTGGTTCTCTAGTAGTCTAGGTTTTTGTAAATATTCAGGATGTTGTTCATAATCAAGAAACTTATTAGTAAGATCTATTGTATATTTATTATTAAGTTGTAAGTTGGCTAGATCAAAAGGTTTAGAAACATATTCAAATTTGGTAATTACTTGTTTACCATTCAAAGTAGTTCTAACATTAAATTCATGTTTTTTGTATATATGGTTTTCTTCAAAATTAAAAGCATCAAAATCAAAATCAATGCCATTATAACGAGAGTGTGTTTTTACAAAACTATTAAACTTCTCTTTAATTAAATTATGCAAATATTGGCTAAATACATCTTTTTCATTATAGAATTTATAATTAAAAATAATGTCTTTTAAATCATTGTATTTATATTTTTTAACAAAATAATCTTGAAAATCTCTCAATAGTTTAAAGTTAACATTATCTAATTTAATGTTAATTTTTATTTCTTCTTTCAATTTTGAATCATTTTTATAACTTAATTCAACAGTAATAAGCGTTTCTTTATTATTGATATATTTATCTTTAATTATTCCTTTTAATTCATCAGTGCCATCTAAAAGTCTAATATTTAAATCAGAGACAGACCCTAGCTTATTATTGCTTCAAGCATTAGTTAATTTAGATCTTATTGATTCAATTATGCTTTCTCAGGTTTGATCATTTTTATTAAATTCTGTTCAATCAATTGAAGTTATTAACTTATTATTTTTGATTTCTTTAATAAAATCAGTTCAATTGGTTTCATCTGATGTAGAGACTTTGAAATTAGAGATAGTTACTGTTTTATTTAAAGATCGTTGGGTATCATAAGTTAGTTTTATTTTAATTGTTTGATTATGATAAGCATAATCAGGACTAATTTTCTTGTCATTTAGTTTATTGTCATCTTTGTCAAAAAGTTCAATTATTAAATTAGAAGAAATCGATCCTAGATTAGTTCGCACATCTGTTGGCCAATGTTTTTCTAAGCATTTTCTAATTTCTTCAATTACATCAACTCAAGTTTGACCATCTTTGAATTTAGTTCAATCAATTGAATTTATTAACTCATTATTATTTTGTTCAATTTTTGTAATAAAGTCTTCCCATTTAGTTTCTAATGAGTAAGACACTTGTACTATAACTCAATATACTCATTTTCGCTCTAAAGACTGATTAGTATTATGACTTAGTGCAATATTAATAATAGGATTTTCATTACGCGCATAATCAGGACTAATTTTCTTGTCATTTAGTTTATTGCCATCTTTGTCAAAAAGTTCAATTTTTAAATTAGAGATTGATCCTAAATTATCATTGATTTTAGTAGGTCAATGTTTTTCTAAGTGTTTTCTAATTTCTTCAATTACATCAGTTCAAGTTTGACCATCTTTGAACTTGCTTCAATCAATTGAAGTTATTAACTTATTATCATTTTCTAAAACTTTTTTAATAAAGCTATCCCAACTATTTCTTTTTGATAAAGAGACTAGCACTTTTACATCATTTATTACTCTTTCTGCTCAGTTGAGTTCTTTATCTTTATAAGTAATTTTAATGGTTAATTTATGTTCACTAGTAGCATATATTTTATCGATATTCTCATCATTTAATAAAGTGTCATTATCAAAAATCTGAATCACTAAATTATTGGTAATATCACCTAAAACTTTAGTATCTATGTCATTTCAATATATTTTTAGTTTTTTTATAATTGCTTGAATTACATCATTTCAAAGTTGACCTTCTGTGAAATCTGTTCATTTAATTGAAGTTATATCACTGTCTTGTACTTTATTAATAAATCTAGACCATCTAGTATTTTTTGAATAAGACATTTGAACTTTAATGTCTTTTATTTTGTTTGTTAATTTAGTTTCTTTTTTATAACTTAATCAAATATTTATATTTCTCTCACCATCAGCATATGTCTCATCGATTGTTGCATCATTAATAAGATAGTTATTATTATTAGTAATTTTGATATCTAAATTATTTATGTCTCCTAAAACTTGAGAGCCTATTCTATTTCAATTTTCTTCTAATCTTTCTTTAATTGCCGAGATTACATTTGCTCATGGATCACCATCTTTGAATTTAGTTCAATTAATTGAAGTCAGTAGGTTATTATTTTGGACTTCTTTGATAAAGTCAGACCACTTAGTTTCTAATGAGTGAGATACTTGAACATTAACATTATCTATTTCTTTTTCTTTTAGCTTTGGGTTATCTTTAAAACTTAATTTAATAGTGATTGGTTTAGACTCATCAGCATAATCTCTATTAATTTGTCCTTTTAATTCTTTTTGTTTATCTCGAAGAGTAATAATCAAATTTTCTTCAATTTTTTCTAAACCTTTATTTGTTCATATATTAGCTAAATTGGTTTTAATTTTTTTTATTACATTTTCTCAAGTGTTTTTGTAATTTTCAAATTTAGATCATTCGAAGTTGTTGAAAAAGTTTGTCTTTTTAACTTCTTCGAAAAAGTTATTTCATTTAGTTTCTGGAGAAAGTGGAATTTTTGAAAGTGTAATAGGAATATCTTTAGTCAATTCCGATTCATCATCTGAGTGGCTTAATTTAATTACAATTTCTTTGTTTGAATAGTCACCAATTTTTTGGCTAGTCAAGCTACTTCCATTGTAAAGAAACTTAATATTTAGTTTATCTATTTCACCTAAGCTATGTTTTTTAAATATTGATTCTAAGCGATCTTTTAAAAAAGCTTGCATTTGATTTCAAGTTGTCAAATCATTTGCATTATCATATCAATTAGAGTTAGCTACAATAATATTGTCTTTGGCTTCTTTAATAAAGTCAGACCACTTAGTTTTTAATGAGTGAGATACTTGAACATTAACATTATCTATTTCTTTTTGTAGATCTTTTTCTTTATAATAACTTAATTTAATAGTGATTGGTTTAGATTCATCAGCATAACTTCGATTGATTATACCAGTTAAAGGAGTATTGGTTTTTTTGTCGATTAATTGGATATCTAACTTATCAAAAATATCAACATCACCTAACTTGGCATCTTTTCAAGTATTAGTTAATCCTTGTTTGATTTTTCGGATTACTTTATCTCAGGTATCGTCATCTTTAAAATCTACTCATTTAAATTGTTTGAAAATATTTTTCTTTTCAATTTGTTCAGTAAAATTACTTCATTTAGTTTCTAGAGAATAATTTAAATTAATATTGATGTTATCTATTTTTTCTTTTAAGTCATTAGTTCCATTTTTATAATTTAATTCAATATTGATGTTTTTAATATTATCTACATCATGTTTAGTAATATCTCCACTTAGTTTCTTACCACTTTTATCATAAATAGTAATAATTAAATTACTATTGATTTGATCTAATTTAGCGATATTTCAAGTGTCTCTTAATGCATCTCGAATTTCTTCAGTAATTTTATTTCATTTATTACCATTTTCAAATTTAGCTCAATCAATTGAAGTTAATAACCCTTTATCTTTAACTTCTTCAATAAAGTCAGACCACTTAGTTTCTAAAGAGTGAGATACTTGAACATTAACATTATCTATTTCTTTTTCTTTTAGCTTTGGGTTATCTTTAAAACTTAATTTAATAGTGATTGGTTTAGACTCATCAGCATAATCTCTATTAATTTGTCCTTTTAATTCTTTTTGTTTATCTCGAAGAGTAATAATCAAATTTTCTTCAATTTTTTCTAAACCTTTATTTGTTCATATATTAGCTAAATTGGTTTTAATTTTTTTTATTACATTTTCTCAAGTGTTTTTGTAATTTTCAAATTTAGATCATTCGAAGTTGTTGAAAAAGTTTGTCTTTTTAACTTCTTCGAAAAAGTTATTTCATTTAGTTTCTGGAGAAAGTGGAATTTTTGAAAGTGTAATAGGAATATCTTTAGTCAATTCCGATTCATCATCTAAGTGGCTTAATTTAATTACAATTTCTTTGTTTGAATAGTCACCAATTTTTTGGCTAGTCAAGCTACTTCCATTGTAAAGAAACTTAATATTTAGTTTATCTATTTCAACCAAGCTATGTTTTTTAAATATTGATTCTAAGCGATCTTTTAAAAAAGCTTGCATTAGATTTCAAGTTGTCAAATCATTTGCATTATCATATCAATTAGAGTTAACTACAATATTCTCTTCTACTTCTTTGATAAAGTCAGACCACTTAGTTTTTAATGAGCGAGATACTTGAACATTAACATTATCTATTTGTTTTTTTTCTAGATCTTTTTCTTTATAACTTAATTTAATAGTGATTGGTTTAGACTCATCAGCATAACTTCGATTGATTTTACCAGTTAAAGGAGTATTGGTTTTTTTGTCAATTAATTGGATATATAACTTATCAAAAATATTAGCATCGCCTAACTTGGCATCTTTTCAAGTATCTTCTAATTGCTCTTGAATTTTTTCAATTACTTTATCTCAGGTATCATCATCTTTAAAATCTGCTCATTTAAATTGTTTGAAAATATTTTTCTTTTCAATTTGTTCAGTAAAATTACTTCATTTAGTTTCTAGAGAATAATTTAAATTAATATTGATGTTATCTATTTTTTCTTTTAAGTCATTAGTTCCATTTTTATAATTTAATTCAATATTGATGTTTTTAATATTATCTACATCATGTTTAGTAATTTCTCCGCTTAGTTTCTTACCACTTTTATCATAAATAGTAATAATTAAATTATTATTGATTTGATCTAATTTAGCGGTAGTCCAAGTGCCTATTAATGCATCTCGAATTTCTTCAATAATTTTATTTCATTTATTACCATCTTCAAATTTAGCTCAATCAATTGAAGTTAATAACCCTTTATCTTTAACTTCTTTAATAAAGTCAGACCACTTAGTTTCTAAAGAGTGAGATACTTGAACATTAACATTATCTATTTGTTTTTCTTTTAGATTTGGGTTATCTTTAAAACTTAATTTAATAGTGATTGGTTTAGACTCATCAGCATAATCTCTATTAATTTGTCCTTTTAATTCATTTTGTTTATCTCAAAGAGTAATAATCAAATTTTCTTCAATTTTTTCTAAACCTTCATTTGTTCATATATTAGCTAAATTCTCTCTTATTTTTTTTATTACATCTTTTCAAGTGTTTTTGTCATTTTCAAATTCAGATCATTCGAAGTTGTTGAAAAAGTTTGTCTTTTTAACTTCTTCGAAAAAGTTATTTCATTTAGTTTTTAGAGAAAGTGGAATTTTTGAAAGTGTAATAGGAATATCTTTAGTCAATTTTGATTCATCATCTAAGTGGCTTAATTTAATTACAATTTCTTTGTTTGAATAGTCACCAATTTTTTGGCTAGTCAAGCTACTTCCATTGTAAAGAAACTTAATATTTAGTTTATCTATTTCAACCAAGCTATGTTTTTTAAATATTGATTCTAAGCGATCTTTTAAAAAAGCTTGCATTTGATTTCAAGTTGTCAAATCATTTGCATTATCATATCAATTAGAGTTAACTACAATATTCTCTTCTACTTCTTTGATAAAGTCAGACCACTTAGTTTTTAATGAGCGAGATACTTGAACATTAACATTATCTATTTGTTTTTTTTCTAGATCTTTTTCTTTATAACTTAATTTAATAGTGATTGGTTTAGACTCATCAGCATAACTTCGATTGATTTTACCAGTTAAAGGAGTATTGGTTTTTTTGTCAATTAATTGGATATATAACTTATCAAAAATATTAGCATCGCCTAACTTGGCATCTTTTCAAGTATCTTCTAATTGCTCTTGAATTTTTTCAATTACTTTATCTCAGGTATCATCATCTTTAAAATCTGCTCATTTAAATTGTTTGAAAATATTTTTCTTTTCAATTTGTTCAGTAAAATTACTTCATTTAGTTTCTAGAGAATAATTTAAATTAATATTGATGTTATCTATTTTTTCTTTTAAGTCATTAGTTCCATTTTTATAATTTAATTCAATAGTGATGTTTTTAATGTTATCTACATCATGTTTAGTAATTTCTCCGCTTAGTTTTTTACTACTTTTATCATAAATAGTAATAATTAAATTATTATTGATTTGATCTAATTTAGCGGTAGTCCAAGTGTTTCTTAATGCATCTCGGATTTCTTCAGTAATTTTATTTCAGTTATTACCATCTTCAAATTTAGCTCAATCAATTGAAGTTAATAACCCTTGATTTTTAACTTCTTTAATAAAGTCAGACCACTTAGTTTCTAAAGAGTAAATTAGATATAAATTCATTTCTTCTACTAAACTAATATCCCCTTTATAGTTTAATTTAATATAAATCTCTTTTGTTGGTTGGTCTTTATTAATATTATCTTCATTATCTTCAATTATTGATTGTTTGGGTTTTTTATCAATAATTTCTATTTCTAAATTTTCATCAATGTCACCTAAACCAGTATTTTTTCAAATATTAGTTCATTGATTTTTTATTTCTTGAATTAATTGATCTTTCAAATCATTATTATCTTGTATTTGATCATATTTTTTTTTAGTTAATATATTATATTTTTTACCTTGTCTAATTTTATTTAAAAAATTGGATCATTTTTTTTGTTTTTGATTATTAGGTTTATATATATATATATTAGAGAACTTGCTAATCCAATAGTAGTACCTGAGGTAATTAAAGCAAAAAGAAAATATTTTCAAAACCTCTTTTTTTCCATATTGGAATTATAAACTAATTTATTTAATATTCAATATTAAGGGAACTCACTACTTCAACAAGGAACTAAATCTTTTCCAATAAACTAATATTATGTTCTTTAAAAAAATCGTTTAATTCATTTAGCACTTCTTCTTGAGTATCAAAGGTTAAAGCTTTTCTTACTAATTTTTTTGCATTTTCATAAGTAAATTTATTAATAAGAGATCTTACTTTTAAAATAGAACTCGCTGTCATTGAAAAATCATCTAAATTCATGCCAACTAAAAATGGTACTACTCTTAAATCGCCGGCCATTTCCCCACAAACTCCAACAACTTTATTATACTTATGGGCAACTTCAATAATTTGTTTGATAAAAATTAGAATCGCAGGTGAAAGAGGTTGATATAAATAAGAAATTTTATCATTCATTCTATCGGCCGCCATAGAATATTGGATTAAATCATTAGTACCTATTGAAAAGAAATCTAAATATTTACAAAATTTATCTATTAAAATTGCTGCTGATGGGATTTCTATCATCATCCCTAATTTAATATTTTTATTATATTTAATATTTTTTTTATCTAATTCTTTTTGACAAGAATTAAAAACCTCTTTTACTTTTTTTATTTCTTCAATAGTTGCGATCATTGGGAACATTATTTTTAAATTGCCATAAATTGAAGCCCTTAAAAGAGCAAAAAGTTGAGTTTTAAAAATATCAAGATTGGCTAAACAAAATCTAATAGCTCTAAAACCTAAAAATGGATTTTCTTCTTTTTCAAATTGATAATATGATAATTTCTTATCACCACCAATATCCAAAGTTCTAAATATTACAGGTTTTGTTTTTAGTGACTCTAAAACTTTTTTATAAACTTGAAATTGTTCTTCTTCAGTAGGCCAATGAGAACTTTCCATATATAAAAACTCTGTTCTAAATAACCCTATACCTTGGGCATCATTTTTAAAAACACGATCTAAATCTTTTGCATTTCCAATATTTGAAAATAATTTAACTTTATGATTATCTTTTGTAATAGAAGGTTTATTTATAAATGACAAATAAGCATTTTTTTGTAATTTAGCTTTTTCTTTTTTTATCTCAAAATCTTTTAATGTTTTTGAATCTGGATTAACATAAATAGTACCTTCAAAACCATCTACCAAAATTAAATCACCATCTTTTATTCCATCCAACACATTAGAAATGCCTAAAATTGCTGGTAGTTCTAGAGTTTTTGCCATAATAGCAGCGTGAGAAGTTATTCCACCCAATTCAGCAACAAAAGCTTTTATATACTGATTAATTTGTGCAGTTTCAGATGGTGTTACATCATAAGAAATTAAAATAGAATCATAATTTACTGTCATTAAATTAATTAATGATTTACCTGCTAAAACTAATTTAACTTGATGAAAAACATCGAAAATATCTGAAGCACGTTGCTTCATATAATCATCTTCCATTTGTCTAAACATAGAGATATATTTTGAAGAAACTATGTCAATGGCATAAAGTGCACTATTAAATTCTTGATTAATTAATATTTTTACTTCATCTAAAATCATTGGATCTTCCAAAATTTGAAGATGAGCTTCAAAGATTTGATAACTTTCTTTGCCGATATTTTTTAAAGCATTTGCTTGAATTTTTAAAATATTTTCTTTAACTTTAGAAATTGCTAAATCTAATTTATTTATTTCACTATTTAAATCAGTTATTTTTAAATTACTAATAGTAATTTTCTGATCAATAACAATGGCTTTGCCACTAGCATAACCTTGGCTTACAGGTATCCCTTTTTTAATAATCATAATTCTTAAAAACTATTAAATTATTTGTTGTTCCTTCATAATTTTAATCATTTCTTCCATAGCTTGTTCTTCATCTTCTCCATCTATTTCCAAAACAATTTCTTGATTTGTTTTAACTCCAAGAGCTAAAATACTCATAATTGATTTTAAGTTTCCTTTTTTTTCATTAGAAGTACAAAGGAAAATATTTGATTTAAATTTAGAAGCGGTTTTGACCATAAAAGATGCAGGCCTAGCATGAAGTCCAATGGGATCTATAATGGTAAAAGTATTTTTTTTCATCTCAAATAATTTTACTATGTTTATTTAAAGAAACTATAAAATTGGTGAAATAAAGTTAATATAAATTTTTTGAAAAAAAGAAGTTATATTAAAAAATTTTGATCTTGGAAGTTTTTTTAAACTAGAAAGTTGTTTATAGACAACAAATAATTGTTTAAATTTCTTAATAATTTGACCACTCATTAAAGCAGCTATTTCTCATTGATAAAAAAAAGAACGATAATCTAAATTAAAAGATCCTATGACTGCTATTTTTTCATCGAACATATACATTTTTGAATGAATATATATATTATTAGTCCAATAACATTTAATATTATGTTTTAAAAATACATTCATTCAATAAATAGTTATAAAATGTGTAAATTGTCTATCAGGGCGGTTAGGTAAAAATATTTCAATATCAACTTTTCTTTTTGCTGCTTCTAAAAGAGCATTTTTAATGACTGGGATGGGAATTAAAAATGGAGAGGCTATTTTAATAGAGTGTTTAGCTTTATTTATTAAGTCTATAAAAATGTTTAAAAGCCTATTTTCTTTAATATTTGGGCCATCTTCCAATAAAATGCAATCGGCATTTTTTTTAACTTTATTTTTACTAAAGTTAGGCAAAAAATTCTTAATATCAGCAACTGGTTTTAAATTTAAATTATTTCAAGTTTGCAAAAATACTAATTGATATGATAAAACAGCAGGCCCATAAATTCTAATGTGAGAATCAATTCAAAATCCATATTTTGGATCCATTGATATATACTCATCAGTTAAATTTGCTCCACTAATATGAGCTATTTCTCCATCAATTATTACTAATTTTCTATGATCTGTATAAAAAGTATTTGCTCCAACAAAGGGAAAGTAAATTTTATTTTGAATCTTAATTTCGATATTTTGAGCTCTTAAATCTTTAAACTCATATCAAGGCATCTCTCATCTACCAATATCATCAAAAATTAAACGAATTTCAATTTTTTGTTTAACTTTTTCTAACAAAAGTTTTTTTAATTTATCTCAAATAGTTGAATTTTTAATAATATAGTAAATTAAATGAATACTTTTTTTAGCACTTTTTATATCGTTAAAAAGTGCATCAAACCCATCAAAAGGCATTGTGTATAGTTTAACTTCTCCGGCATAGGTTCCTCTATTAATAGTCAAACTATAAAAATCCAGTAAATTATTTTGATGGCTTTTAGATTTTATTTTTTCATATTCAAAAAGAGGGTTTTTAAAGTAATCTTTAATTTTTTGGCTATTACTATAACGCTTACCGAAAAATATAAAAATTAAATGCCCATAAATAGGAAAAAAACTAGTAAAAATAATCCAGAAAATTTTTATGTACCTATCTCTATCTTGAAAAACTAAGTAAATAATAAAAATTATTTGCAAAACAAAGATTGAGATTAATAAGTAAAGCCAAATTTTTACAATTTGGTTTTTATCATGAAAAATATCTTTTATTAAATGAGTAGAAATAACTAAAAAAAATAGAAATAAACAATATAAAAAAATTGATTTAATAATTCTTTTTTGTTTATTCATATATGAGATTGTAATGGTTTTTATCTACTAAATAAAAATATGGCGGGTTAGAGAGGATTCGAACCTCCGCGCCGGTGTGAACCGACCTAAGTCATTAGCAGTGACTCCTCTTGACCACTTGAGTACTAACCCTTATAAAAATTTCTTAAAATAATACACTATTTTATAATTTAATTTAATAGCAACAAATTTAATTTTTCAGGAAAATCATCAATTTTTACATCATAAAGTCTTCCTAAATGAGCGATAGAAACTATTCCCCTTTCTTCCGATACTACTATCGTAACTGAATCTGTTGTTTCAGAGATGCCTAAAGCAGCTCGATGTCTAGAACCTTTATTAATAGATGATTTTGAAGAAATTTTAAAATAAGTGGCAGCATATTTAATTCTATCTTTTTCAATTATTATTGCTCCATCATGGAGAGGTGAATTTTTTTTAAAAATAGATAATATTAAAGCTGAAGAAATTTTAGAATCTATTAAAGTGCCATCCGTTCTAAAATTATCTAAGTTCTTTTTTTTAGTTATTGTAATAATTGCGCCAACTTTATTTTTAGCTAAAAACTTAACCGCATCATTAAGCTCGTAAATTAATCTAATTTGTGAAGAAGAAGGAAGATTTTTAAACTTATTTTTAGATTCAAAAAAATAAAAAATTCTAAACAAATATGGTGTAATAATAAAAAGAATAATTATTATTAATAAAACTATAACAATAAAGTTTAATCAATGTTGATTATCTTCTAAAAATTTGTTCATACTAATTTAAATTGAAAAAAAATTATACATTATAAAATAGGTATTAAATCTATTTTGCCATCCATTTTATTACAAGAAATAATTTTAAAATTATAAGTATCTCCTAACTTAAAATTATTTTTTTGGTTTGATAAAACAAAATTATTAACCAATTGATATGTATTACTTTCTAATGATTTTATACTTACAAAACCACTACAAATCTTATCATCAACAAATAAATCTACATAAAAACCAAATTTAGTAACTCCAACAATTTCACCTTTAAAGATTTGGTTTGAATATGAAGTAAAAAATTCAGCAAGCTTCATATCTTTAAGTTGATTTTCTAATTCAGAAGCTTTTTGCTCTTGTTTAGAGCAATGATTAGCTATATTGTTTAATTGTTCTAGATCATAATAATCATTTTCATTATCTAAAGTGTTGATTAATATTCTATGATTAATTAAATCAGGATATCTTCTAATAGGGGAAGTGAAATGGCAATAATATTTAGATGCTAAACCAAAATGTCCTATATTATTTGCTGAATAAATTGCTTTTGACATAGTTTGGAGACAAAATATATTAAAAAAGTTTCCTAAACTTCTAGAATGAATTTTCTCTAAAAATAAACTAAAGTTTTTGGGGGAAGAAATATTATTTAAAGTATCTGAATCAACTTTTATCTTTAAATATTGTAATAAATTGCTAAAGCTATTTAATTTGTCAGCGCTAGGAACATCGTGGACTCTAAAAATAAACATCTTTTTTCTTTTGTTTAAAAAACTAGCTACTATTTCATTAGTTTTTACCATAAAATTTTCTATCATTAACTCTGAAGGAGATTGATATTCTATTTTAACATCTATTAGTTTCCCTGTTTTACTATCATAAATAATCTTTGGGGCTTGTATTTGGAAATTTATATAGCCTTTTTCATGTTGGGTTTTAGAAATAACATCAGATAGTTGTTTAGCCAACATTAACATATTTTGAAGCTCTAAGCTTGATATGTTGTTAATATTTTTTTCAAATCAAAATTCATTTACTTGCTTATATGTTAATCTAGCTTTAGATTTAATAACTCCCCTAAAAAGTTTTATGTTTCTTTCATTGCCATTAGCATCGATTTCTACTTGGCAAACTACAACTAATCTTTCATCGTTAGGTGAAAGAGAGCAAATGCCATTTGATAAGTGAAATGGTAACATTGGAATAGTTTTTTCTAATAAATAAATAGATGTAGCCCTTTTATATGATTCTTGATCTAATGGTGAATCTTTTTTTACATAATAAGAAACATCAGAAATAGCCACGCTAAGTAAAAAGTTATTGTTTTCTAATTTTTCAACCAAAATAGCATCATCAAAGTCTTTTGTATCTTCTCCATCTATTGTTACAAACAATTTATTAGTTAAATCAATTCTTTTTTCTTTTTCTTTATTTAAAATTGGTTTATTAAGCTCTTTAGCAATGTTATCAAGATCAGGTTCAAAATCTAAGTCTAAATTATTTTCTTCAATCAATAAATTTGTAGTAGAAAAATCTTGGTTTTTATTAGACAATAATTTAATTATTTTAATTGTTATATATTGTTTATTAACTTTAACAATTTCTGCTTTTACTATATCATCATGATTAAAATATTCACCTTTTTCTACAATGAATTGGCCTATAATTTTTTTATTTAGTGGCTCAAAATTAACATAATCATTATTTTTTATTAAAACACCTACTAATGTTTTATTACTTTTCTCTAATATATCTTTAACATAACCTTGATATTGCTCTTTGTTAAATGGGTCTTGAAAATAAACTACTCTAACAAGATCGCCATTTAACGCACCATTAAATTGGGTTTTAAAAATCATTATTGATTTATCTTGTAATTCTTTTATTCTTACAAAACCAAACCCTTTAGGATTAACATCTAAATTGTTGATTGTTTCTTTTGTTTGATTTGGTAAAAAATATTCTCCATTATTAGTTTTAAAAATTTTATGATCGTCGATTAACTCGTTCAATTGTTTGTTGAGTTGAAACTTTGATTTATTAAAATAGAAAAAATTATTAAAAATATCATCAAAACTAATAGGATGACTACTCTTTTTTAATAATTGGATAATTTGATGGTTATAAAGCATTTAAACTATAAATAAATAATGTTTATCACTCTTAATCAATATCTTTTACTTATTTCTTTGCTTTAGCAACAAAATGTAAAATAATAATTGATAGAACTAATAGAAAGATTAAAAAATACATAAGATTTTTTAGAAATCTTTTTAATGGTGATTGTTTTTGAATATAAAACAACTTCAAATCTGAAGAGCCAACTATTGCACCGCTAAAATTATTAGAATCAGGTGCCATAATAAAAGAAACAATTATTATAAAAATAGCAATCGCAAAAATGAAAATTACCAATAATAAAGCGTATGTCATAAAATTTATTTATTAAAGTAATAATTATATAGCAAATTTTTAATTATTTCTATTCTTCTAGGAGACTTTTTCTTTTAATTAATTGTTTTTTTTCTAGTTCGTTGGCTTTTGAGCCTTTGTTTAGTTCTGTAAATAACAAAACTATTTGATTGGTCTTACCTACTATTGTGATGATATCATTACTTTTTAATTTAAAATTACCATCAGGAAGAAAAATTTCTTGATTTCTTTTTATGGCAACTACTAATGAATTGTATTTTTTAAATGGTAAATTGGCAAGATTTACATTAATTCACTTTCTATTTAACACTTCACTAGAACCAATAGAATAGTCTGTTCCTATCTCTTGAAGGTCTTTGGAATATTTTATAAATGCTTCATTACTTACAATATTAGCTATTCTTTTTCCAGCTTCTAGTTCAGGTCTAGAAATCATATTAACACCCAAATACCTTAAAATTCTTTCTTGGGTATCATTATTAGCTTTTGCTATTATTTTATTAATTCCCAATTCTATTAGAGTGGCAGCTATTTCAATATTATTTGGAGTACTAATTATCACTGTATCAAATAAATTAATCCCTAGTGCTTTCATTGAATTTATGTCTAATCCATCAGCCACTATTGTATCTACATAACGAGAAACATTTTGTAAACTTTTTTCATCAATATCAATTGCTAGGACTTTTTTATTAAGTTTTGTCAATTGCATTATTACTGAAGTACCAAATCTTCCTACGCCGATTACACAAATTTGGTTTTTGCTTTTGCTCATATATAAATCACTATTATACTATTTTGCAATTTCTTAATTTTTAATTTGTTTTATATATAATGAAAGAATTGAAATGAGCATGTTATTATGGCTTATTGGCATAAATTTAAACATTGAATAAACAAACTACATTTTAAGTTTAATAATTTATCACCATATAAATTTATACTTTTAGCTTACTTATTCATTACTATAATTAGCGCTTTTTTGTTTAATTCAAATTTTTCTCAAACAAATGAATCGATTCTAAATGGCAAGGTAAAATTTTTAGATTCATTATTTTTAGCAGCTAGTGCATTTTCTGATACAGGTTTAACCACCGTTAATTTAGTCAAAGATTTCAATGTTTTGGGTCAAGCTATAGTTGCTATTTTAATTTTGACTGGTGGTATAGGGATTTTTACAATAAAAGTTTTTATAGTAAATGTAATTTTAAACTATGACATCTCTTATAAAAGTAATAAAGTTGTTTCTACTGAAAGAGGTTGTCCTAACATTGGCTTTTCAAAACAAATGATTAAAGTTTCTATTATTTTTATATTGAGTTCAATTTTGGTTTTTAGCTTTATTCTAACTATTATTTTTTATTTTTCTAAGATTCAATTTCAAAATGAAATTTTTAATCAGTTTAATCCACATCATAATTTAGCTAATTCTATGAGATTTGGCGTTTTTCATACAATTTCTGCGATTAATAATGCCGGTTTTGATCTTATGGGTGATAAATCAATTTCTCCTTACTACTTTAGCTATTCAATCCATATTGTTTTAATTATTCTAATTATTATTGGTGGAATAGGTTATCCAGTTATATATGATTTTTATTACTATTTAAAAAGTAAGTATTATAAAACTCAATTTAAAATAAGTCTTTTTAGTAAAATTTCAATTTTTACTTTTTTAATTTTTACACTTTTAGGTGTTAGCGGGACTTTATTAATCGAATACATTTTAAATAAAGAACAATACAAAGACAACCATTTTTCTAATATTTATAATTTGATTTTTAATACTATTTCGACTAGAAGCGCCGGCTTTTCAACAATGGATATAAGTAAATTGCATGCTGGAACTAAATGACTTTTTAGTATTTTGATGATTGTTGGTAATGCCCCGTCTTCTACAGCTGGAGGAATTAGAACAACAACTATAGCAATTATTTTCCTTACACTATTAGCAAATTTTCGTTCTAAAAATAGGGTGATGGTATTTAAAAGAACGATACCTAGTCAAACTTCGATTAATGCATTGATAGTTTTTGTTTTAGCTATATTTCTAATCAATGGTTCTACTTTTGTGATTTTAATAGCTGAAAGTCATAAAAATAATTTTAAATTTTTGGATGCTTTTTTTATTATTTCTAGTGCTTTTGGTACATCAGGTCTTGCTACTAGTGAAGTTAAAGATTTAGAAACCATTAGCAAACTTACAATTATTTTAATTATGTTTATTGGTCAATTAGGAATTTCTTCAACTATTTTAGTTTGAGGATCAAGAAAAAAACAAGCCCTAAATTATAGATATGTTGAAGAAAATGTCATAATTGGTTAATTTTTTTTATAAAATAAGAATTAGTTTTATTAATATTTTGTATAATAGATAAAATTATTTTATTTGACTAAAATATATGCCGATTTAGCTCAGTTGGCAGAGCAACTGGCTGTTAACCAGTGGGTCACAAGTTCGAATCTTGTAATCGGCGCCATTTTGGCCTATTGGTGAACTGGTGAACACACTCGGTTTTCATCCGAGCATTGTCGGGTTCGATTCCCGTATAGGCTGCCATAACGCAAAATTAGCTCAATCGGTAGAGCATCGCTCTTACAAAGCGGAGGTTGTGGGTTCGAGTCCCTCATTTTGCACCATTTGCTGGTTTAGCTCAGTTGGTAGAGCAACCGCCTTGTAAGCGGTAGGTCGTAGGTTCGAATCCTATAACCAGCACCATTTATTAGCACCTTTAGCTCAGTTGGTAGAGCGCCCGGCTCTTAACCGGTAGGTCATAGGTTCGATCCCTATAAGGTGTACCAAAATACACTTTTTATTTTTAAAATTATAAAAAGTGGGCCAAAAAATATGCACCTTTAGCTCAGTTGGTAGAGCGCCCGGCTTTTAACCGGTAGGTCATAGGTTCGAATCCTATAAGGTGTACCATGCACAAGTGGCGGAATAGGCATACGCGCTAGTCTTAGGAACTAGTTTTTGTGGGTTCGAGTCCCACCTTGTGTACCAAATCATTTTTTTAAATGACAAATAACAAAAAAAAAGTAGTCTTAATATTAGGTGCTTTTGATGGATTTCATAACGGGCATTTGAATTTGATTAATAAAGCCAAAAGTAAGTATCAAGATCATAAAATCTATATAACTATTTTTGATTTTAATAATGCTAATTTTCATAAGAAAATAACTCAATATTGCCAATACCAAATTAAAGAAAAACAAGCAAAATTACTTAATATCGATAAAGTTATAAAAGTAAATTTTAAAACTGTTTGTAATCTAGATGGTTTAATCTGAATAAAAAAAATAATTAGTGACTATAAACCTGATGTAATAATGGTGGGTAAAGATTTTGCTTTTGGCAAAGATAGAAAGTATAAAACCACTGATTTATTAAAGGTTTTTGATAAAGTAGAATTATTTAATTGAAAAAATAAAGATGTATCAACTTCATTATTAGTTGAACTTGTGGCTGAAAATAAATTTAATATGATAAAAAAATTAGCGCCATTCTATTTTTCAATAGAAACTAAAATTGAAAATGGGGAGTTGATTTGGCCTAAACATATTATTCAACCAAATCTTGAAAATAAAAAGATTATGCTAAGAATTAATAACAAAGAATTTATCGAATTAGAAAAACTAAAAAAGTTAGAAAATCAAAAAATTTATATTGAATTTATTAAATAAAATAATATAATTATTTAGACTTTTTAGTAAAATTATAAAACTATTGAGTTTTTTTATCTTGGTTAATAAATAGATTTTATTTGCTAGGTTAAAAATGAAATAAATGAAAAAGAATTTATGATAAATAAAGAATTAAAAAAAGAATTAATCCAAAAATTTGGTGGAAATGAGAAAAATACTGGAGATATTTCAGCTCAAATTGCGATTTTGACAAGTGATATTGAAAGTCTAAAAGAACATTTTAAAAATAATCCAAAAGACAAACACTCTTTTAG
Source organism: Stegodyphus dumicola (assembly GCF_044657685.1). Taxonomy (NCBI): domain Eukaryota; kingdom Metazoa; phylum Arthropoda; class Arachnida; order Araneae; family Eresidae; genus Stegodyphus; species Stegodyphus dumicola. The sequence continues at coordinate 765,086 of NC_140777.1, read as the reverse complement.
GGGATTTATTGCTAAAATTGAAAAACGTAAAACTTTATTAAATTATTTAAGAAAAAATGATTTAAATAAATATCAAGATACTATTCAAAAGTTAAATATTAGGAAATAAAATATGGCAGTTCCAAAAAGAAAAACCTCAAAACAAAGAAAAAGACTACGTCGTTCACACCATCATCTAAATGTACCAAATCTAGTAACAATAAATGGTGAAAAAGTTCCCCATCGTTTGGTTAATTTTTATAAAAGAAAAGATTTGCAAAAAATTAAAACTAAATAGAATACCTAAAAAATTACATTATTATTTTTATATATAATGTTTTTTTATTTTTAGTACTATTACTAATATCGTAAGAAAATTATTACTTAAAAAAATGCTAATGTTATAATCATAAAACAATTAAATATTGAAATCGAGGATAAATGATTGAGAAAATTAAAGATTTAAAAAAAAGTGAATTAAAAATATTGGTTAATGTAGATGAACAAAAGTGACAAAAAGCGCAAAAAAAAATTTTCAACCAACTAAGTCAAAATCTTTCAATTAAAGGCTTTAGAAAAGGTCAAGTTCCTGAAAGCATTGCAAAAAAGCATATAGATCAAAAAAATGTTTGGATAAAAGCTATAGATAGTTTATTGGATGAACATGCAAAAATAGCTTATGATGCATTAGATGAAAAAGAAGATGAAATTATAGACCAACCAAATTATAGTATTGATGCTATGACTGAAACTCAGTTGAGACTAGCATTTATTTTCCCAATTTTGCCCGATTTTTCAAATTTTAAATACAAAGATTTAGACCTTGAATTTACACCCCCAATAATTAAAGATGAAGATGTTGAAAATGAGATTAAAGATATCCTAAAAAGTGAAAGCAAAGTTGTTGAAAAAGAAGAAAAAATTGTAGCTAATGGTGATATTGCTGTAATTGATTTCACAGGTTTTATAGACAATAATGAATTTGATGGAAATAAGGGTCAAAATTTTGAACTAGAAATAGGAACGAATAGGTTTATTCCAGGTTTTGAAACTCAATTAATAAACAAAGGATTAGGCGACTATGAAGTAGAAGTTACTTTCCCAAAAGAATACCATTCTAAAGAAGTGGCTGGTAAAAATGCAAAATTCCAAGTTAATATCAAAAATATCAAAACTAAAATTACTCCTGAGTTAACTCCTGAATTAATCGAAAAGCATGCTCATGGAGCAAAAAATGAACAAGAGTTCAAAGATGCTATTAAAGCTAGACTAGTAAATTCAAAAACTATTATTCAAAAACAAAATTATTTAACAAAAGCATTAGAAATATTTAAAAAGCAAGGTGATTTTGTTGTTCCGAAAATAATAGTAGATAAAGAAGCACAACGCCAATATGACTACTTATTAAATCAATTAAAGAAAAGTAACTTAACTATTGAAAACTATTTAGAAAATTTAAAAATCAGTATGGATCAATTTAAAAAAGATATAGAAAATGATGTTAAAACAAAATTATTAGAAACATTCTTTTTGGCTAAAATAGCAAAATTGGAAAATATTGAAGTTGAAGAAAAAGATTATGAAAGAACATATAATCAAATATCAGCTTATCTAAACATTTCATTAGAAAAAGCTAAAGAACAATATAAAAAAGAAAATATGCATACTGCTATTTTAAATGAAAAAATAATAGACAAGCTAATTGAATGAAGTGCTCCTGCTAATAAATCCACTACTGTTTAAAAAATAAATTAATTAATAACTTAATAACAGAAAAGTGTTGCATCTGATATTGAGTTTACAAATTAAAAAACCTCCTAGTGAGGTTTTTTTTGTGAAGTATTAACGATTTTATGACTTTAAAGTTATAGTATTCTTATTAATTTTATAAATAAGAAAAATAGTATGAAAATTCATAAGTAATAAACTTAGCATAATTAATAAGGTTTTATTGTTAGTAATATAATTATTATCACAACTTATAATAAACTTGTTCACTATATAAGACAAAACCATCCAAATAAATATAGCGATAAAAATATAATCTGCAATTGTAGCATCTTTTATCACTTGGATAAATCTATTGAATAAAACCATCAAACTTAGTCATAAAATAACAATACAAAACGCTGAGAAATATTTTCAAAACTTCAGTCTTAATTTATCTATATTTATCATTTTGTTAGGTGGCATAAATAGAAAAATTTCACTTAATTTAATATTTTCGTTTCCTCAGCTTTTAATTTTTTTTAAAAAATAAAAGTGATAATAAGAAAAACTAAGTATTGATAGTATTTTTATTTTTTTTATTTGAGTATCCAACTTATTACTATTAAAAATTAAATCATGTGTATAAGTTATAATGGCCATAATAAGCCCAATTGAATATAATATTAGCAAAAAGACTCATCATTGAATACCATTAATTTTATATCAATCAGCTCTAATTTGGGGAACGAAAAACAAAATAGAAAATAATGGGATTGATACAATAAAGAAAAAATTAATAAGTCAATAGAAATGATTTAATATATGGTAATAGAAATGTTTTTTTGTCATAAGCAATAGTCCTTCTTTAGTAAGTAAATTATAATATATAAAATAATTCGTTTGGTGGAAGTTTTATTTTAATGTGATCCTATAGTTGTTGTAAAAATGGATGTATTTTTTGATTCCTAGTTAAATAATCAATAAAGCATTTGCTAGTATAAACATGAGCATTATCAGAGCAAATATACATTTTGTATTTGAATCTTTATGATTTAGGATTTTATCACACTATCAACTACTAGCAATTCGTCATTATAGTTCTAAAAATATATTCAAAACTATTGGTCTTTTCCTTATTATGTTTATGTTGTGCAACAAGTAGCAAGGTTACTTATACGTCCCAATTTTATTTTGTAGTATATTAATTAAGCAATTACATATCGTGTTTAAATTCTTTTAAACGACGATGATATTTAGGTTGTTTTAATTTTCTTAATACTTTTGATTCTATTTGTCTAATTCTTTCTTTCCCAACATCAAAAATATCTGCTAATTCATTAAAGGAATGGGCTTTACGTTTGTTTCCGTTTTCATCTATTCCTATCCCATAATGGAGCAATATTATTTCTTTTTCCCTAGTATCTGTGATATGTTTTTCAATAATCTCTGTTAGAATGTGTTTTAATTCTTCGCGGACTGAATAATCAAGGGGAGATATTGAAGTGTCATCTTGAACAAAATCTGAAAAAGATGAATCTTCTTCTTTACCTATTGGTTTATCCAATCAAATTGGATCTATATTAATTTTACGAATATGTCTTACTTTCTTAGCGCTAAAGCCTTTACCAATTTTTTTGGCTATTTCTTGATCGGTTGGGGTTCTACCTAATTCTTGATAAATTTCCCTTTCAGTTTTAATAACTTTATTAATTGTTTCTACCATATGAACTGGGACTCTAATAATTCTAGCTTGATCGGCTACAGCCCTTGTTATGGATTGTCTTATTCATCAAGTCGCATAAGTTGAGAATTTATAACCTTTTTTATATTCAAATTTTGATACGGCTTTTAATAAACCAAAATTACCTTCGGAAATTAAATCGATAAATGATAGACCACGGTTTTTGTATTTTTTCGCATTATTTACTACTAAACGTAAATTTCTTTTTATTAGAGTTTCTTTAGCACGTTTTCCAACAATACCACCCTTTTCAATCAATTTAGCTAATTTTATTTCTTCATCATGAGTTAGTAATTTACCATATTTACCAATTCATCTCATATATCATTTTATAATGTCGTCGGTATCAGTTAATTTATTAGAAATCTTTGCATCATCTATTTCAATATCATCATCTATTTCTTCTAAATCAATATCATCATCATAATCTAGCAAAGAAATATTTGAAACATCGTTATATTGGAAATCTCTATTGTTATAATCAAAATCCTTATCATCAATATTATCTAAAATGATTTCTTGATCTAATAGTCGATCAAATAATTCATCGACTACTTCATCTACTAAATCTATCTTTTTGTTATCAAGAAAATCAAAAACTTCTTGATGTGTAAGATAGTCATCTTTTTTTATTTGTTCGATCTTTAGTTTTTCGATTAAATTTTCTAAAGTTTGGGGATTTTCTTTAATTTTTGCCATTTTTGTTTTCATTTTTTAATAATTGGATTTTTTTATTAATTAGTTCAAGTTTTACTTTTTGATCTTTTGTAGTTTTTATTTTTTGGTCAATTTTTTTGATTAATTCTTTTTTATGGTTCTCTTTGACTCTATCGATTAATTGGATTATCTCGTTTTTTGTTCTATATATTTTAATATCTTTATTAGTTATTAAATTAATTTTTTCCCTAAATTTTTGTTCATCGTTTTTGTTTTTATTTTTAGTTATTAAATAATTAAAAAGTGGTAGAAAATTATCGCTAATATATTTAGACAAATTCTTTTGGACAATTATTTCTATTATATCATTATGATAATATATCGATTTTAGTAAAGATAAAAGTGGGTTGAATGCCACAATATTAACTTTTAATTCTTGTGATTTGATGCTTTCTAAGCGATTAGTAGAGTTATTTGAATTAAAAAATTTATTTTTTATTTTATTTTTAATGGTTTGAGCATCCAAATAAGTTAGTTTACTAATTTTTTTTACATAGAACTCATAATTCAATTTAGTCGAATAATAAAAATAAATACTTATTTGATTTAAGAATTTTTCAATCATCTCGATGTTAGATCATTCTTTAGGTTTGAGTGTTTCAAAAACAAAACTTTCTCAATTGATTAGTTTGTTGGTTAAAATATTTATCAATTCTTCTTTTCCTAACTTATGATATATTTGATCTGCATCTAAGTTAGTAGTATTATTTACTACATTGATTTTTGAAATATTATTTTTTAGTAAAAACAAAATAATATTCAAACAATTTTGTTTCCCCGGAATATCTGGATCCAAAAATAAATTTATTTGATAGTTTTTTAATATAGTTAAATGGTATTTGCTAAAATTTAAACCCATCAATGCTAATACATTTTTATAATTTGATTTGTAAAGGGCTATAACATCAAATTGACCTTCTAGAATATAAACAACTTTCTCTTTTTCTATGTAGGGCTTGGCTGCAAAATAGTTATATAAAATTTCATTTTTTTTAAATAAACTAGACTCTGGTGAATTTAAATACTTATTAGCATCTTTATCATTATTTAAAATTCTGCCAGTAAAACCAACAATATCACCTTCATCATTAGTTAGCGCAAAAATAAGCCTATTATCAAATCAACATTTATTATCTTTTCTAAACAAATTAGAATTTATAATAGCATCTTCGTTATGATTCTTGCTTAACAAAAAATCATATAGATTACTTGATTCATCTTTATAACCAATTTTAAAAATTTCTATTAATTTTGGTTCTAAATTTCTTTTTTTACAATACTCAAATCCAATTTTTCCCTTAACACTAAAAATTAGGTTCATGAAATAATCATTAGCATCTTTTAAGACGTTTAATACTTCTTCTTGCTCTTTTGTATAATTAATTTTCTTATTGTTAAAATTAAACTTATATTCAATGTTTAAAAGATTAGCTAATTTTTTAAGAGATTCTAAATAGCTTATTTTTTCATATTGTGCAACAAAATTAATTCCATCCCCTCCAACATTACAAACAAAACATTTAAAAATCTGTTTTTTTTCAGAAATAGTAAGTGATGGATTTGTGTCGCTATGAAATGGGCAAGTTGCTAGAAAACTTGTCCCTTTTTTTTGTAAATTAAGATATTGACCAATAATAGTTACTATATTCATCTTTTGTTTGATTTGGTTAATTAAATCTTTCATCTAGTTTATAAAAATTATGAATTAATTCATTTAAAGTTAATTTTATTTGTTTCATACTATCTCTATTTCTCAAATTTATATTTATTTCATTTAAATTTTGGTTATTATTATCCTCCAAACTTTGATCATCGATTGTTAAACAATAATATGTTCCAAGAGCATCTTGTTTTCTATAACGCTTCCCTATTGTTCCACTATTTTGAAATGTAATTCTAAAATTATGCTTTTTTAATAAGTTATATACACAAAGTGCTCTTTCATTGTGAACTTCTTTGATTAGTGGTAAAACTGCTATTTGATAAGGACAACTTCTTAAATTTAGTTTAAGTAAATGTCGGGTTTTTCCTGATTCTAATTCTTCTAAAAAAAAATGATGATCTAAAACAGCTAACATTAAACGATCTAAACCTATCGAAGGTTCGATAATGGAAGGAATAATTTTTTCTTGTGTTTGAGAATCTAGAAAACTTAAATCTTTTTTTGAATACAAAGCATGGTTTGACAAATCAAATGTTCCCCGGTTAGCCAGACCCATCAATTCCCCTCAACCAAAAGAAAAATTAAATTCAATATCAACTGCTTTTTTAGCATAGTGAGCTAAGTCATTTTTTTCTATATTAGTTAATCTATATGAATTACTATCAAACCCTAAATTTTTCAATAGTAAAACCATTTTTTCTAAATAATAGTCAAAATATTTGTCTTCATCGGTTTTTTTAACAAAACATTCAACTTCCATTTGTTCAAACTCTCTTGTTCTAAAAATAAAGTTTTTTGGAGTTATTTCATTACGAAAAGAATGGCCGATTTGGGCAATAGCTAAAGGCAATTTATTTCCATTTATTTTTAATAAATTTTTAAAATTTATAATAAGCCCTTGTGCTAATTCAGGTCTAAAATATAAAACAGTTTTATTGTCTTCTACAATACCCAAATTTGTTTGAAACAAAAGGTTAAAACATTGAATTTTTGATCAAGAAGTTTTAGTATTATCTACTTTTTTTATTTTATATAAGTATGGATAATAGTCTTCGATTTTTGACGAATCAAAAACTAAATCTGGATAATATGTATTTAGCAAATGATCTAATCTATACCTTTTTTTATTATTCAAATTTGTTACAAAATAATCGATAAACTTATCAATATGCTTAGAAGCGACTCAAACTTGGGGATTTAATAACATTCGAGCTTCATATAAATAAGATCAAAAATCTTGATCGACAAAAATTGTTTGTCATATTTTCTTTATGTTATTTTTTAAAATTACGCCAAGTGGTCCATAATCATAACTATGCGATAATCCATCATATATTTGACTAGAGGGATAAATAAAACCTAAATCTTTTAATAGATTTTGTAGTAAGTCAAAACTAATTTTTTTTAATTTTGAATTATTATTCATTTTTTTCGAAAAATTTAATTGGTGGTTTTAAATCAAATTTAGATTTATTAACTATATTATCAAAGCCAGTTCCTGCCGGAATTTTATGTCCTATTATTACATTTTCTTTGATACCTTCTAATTTATCGACTTTAGCACCAATTGCTGCACTTACTAAAACACTAGGAGTTTCTTGGTAAGAAGCAGCGGCTAAAAATGATTCACTAAGCAATGGAACACGTTTGGCACCATTAATTATAACTTCACCAAAAGCCGGGATTTTTTTACTCTTTAGTAGTTTTGCATTAACTTCACGATATTCATGAAGATCTACTAAAGAACCTACAAAAAATGGTGAATCTCCTTGATCGGTTATCAGTATTTTGGAAAGGAATTGTCTAATAATTATTTCAATATATTTATCGGCAATGCTTATCCCTTGCATATGATATAACTTTTGAATTTCCTTTAAAATATACTTTTCAACTTCTCTAGTACCAGCTACTTCCAATAATTCATGTAAAATAATTGGTCCTTCGACAAGTTTTTGCCCTGGAGTTACTTTTTGATTCAATTCACAACGAAGTTTTCTACCTTTTGTGAAAATATAGATTTGTTCTTCTTCATTTTCAATAAAAGGTTCGATAACAATTATTTGTTTTGTTAGATCTTTTGGGTGGTTTTCTATGGTTTTAACTTTTCCATAAATTGTAGAAATTATCGCCTTGTCTTCCCAAACATCTTTAGTAGCATCGACCAATTGCATTAGACGACCAAATCCTCCAGTAATGTCTTGTTTTCCTAAATAAGATCCACCAGTATGGAATGTTCTCATAGTTAATTGGGTTCCAGGCTCCCCAATAGATTGAGCTGCCAAAATACCAACAGGTTCACCTATAGATACTAGTCTGTTACTTGCTAAATCTTTTCCATAACATTTTTGACAAACACCATTTCTAGTCAAACAACCAAAGACGCTTCTAATATTAATTTGTGAAATACCGGCTTCAATAATTTTGGAAATAATCTCTTTGTCTATAAAAGTTTGAGATTTTACTATTAAATTATTGTCTTTGTCATAAACATCTTGATTGGTAAAACGGCCTTCTATTCTTTCTATAAAAGGAACGATAATAGAGTTTGTATTTTGATCAATAATATCTTTTGCGACTAGCCCAATAGAAGAAAAACAATCATATTCTTTTACAACTATATTTTGAGCTACATCTACTAACCTTCTAGTTAGATATCCAGAAGAAGAAGTGTTTAAAGCAGTGTCGGTCAAACCTTTTCTAGCCCCGTGAGTTGATGAATAGAATTCATAAGCAGTAAGACCATCCAAAAATGAAGAAATAATAGGGACTTCTGTTGTGTTTCTTAAAATAATTTGGTTTTTAGCCAACCCTCTTCTAAGCTTGGTGGCAGTAGCCATCAAACCTCTCATTCCGGCAAGCTGGGTTAAATTAGAAATATTTGATCTAGCACCAGATTTAATCATCAAAAATAGTGAATTATTTTTATTTTTTTCAATTTCTTTTTCTAATGAGTTTTCAATTTCTTGTTTTATTTCAATTCATTTTTCGGTAGAAAGTTTATATTTTTCATCATCAGTAATTAAACCATCATTAAACATATCTTTCAACTTAATGATGTATTTTTGACCTTGATCGATTAGTTGGCTCTTTTTAGGAGTTGTAGTAATATCACTAATTGACATAGTAGTTCCAGAGATGGTTGAATATCTAAACCCTAAATCCTTAAGTTTGTCCAGGATTTGGGCTACCAAGTTTGTGTAAGAAAACCATACATTAGATAGTAATTCAACTTTTTCTTCTAATTCAAAAATTCTTTCAACATCTTCATTATTTCTTAAAATTCTTTGATTGATTTTTTTGAATTGTTCGTTAATAATTTTGTTTAATAAATTGATGTGTTCATAGTTAAGTTCTTCATTTCTATAATCTTTAATTTTTGATAACATATCATTTAGAGAATTAATATTCTTACTATTAAGTGTGTCTAATATTGATGCTAAATCTTCTTTTGCAATTATTGCTTCATAACGTTCATAAACCATCTTGATTATGTTAGAAATTGTTTTTTTGTTTAAACCATCATTTAGCGGTAATGAGTCAATATGTTCTTTAATATTAGTTCCGTATTTGACAACATATTTGCCAAGTTGAACTTCATTGTTTTTATAAATATTTTCATCAAAAATGAAATCAAAGGTAGAAGGAAATAGCTTGTTAAAAATAAATTTACCAACAGTTGAAATTATGTAATTCTTTTCATTAAAATAATTAAACAAATGAATTTTATTAATTTGATCAATAGGAAGGGCTACTCTAGCATGGACATCAACATAATTAGCATCATAAGCCTTTAATAATTCTTCGTAATTTACAAAAACATAGCCTTCACCTTTGGCATTTTTTATTTCTTGGGTTAGATAATAAAGACCTAGTATTATATCTTGTCCAGGGTTAATAATAGGTTGGCCATCTTTTGGGCCTAAAATATTTTTAGAGGCCAACATTAATTCTCTTGCTTCTTGTTGAGCAATTGAAGAAATAGGAACATGGACTGCCATTTGGTCACCATCGAAGTCAGCATTGAACGCTGTTGTTACTAGAGGGTGGAGCATTATAGCTTTACCACGGACTAAAATTGGCTCAAATGCTTGAATGGATAATCTATGTAAAGTGGGGGCACGGTTTAAAAGAACAATTTTATCTAAAATAGTATTTTCAACATGAGGCCAAATTTTATTATCTTGTTCTTCAATCATTTTTTTAGCACCCCTAATTGAACTAACTAATTTATGTTCTAATAAAGATCTAATAATTCAAGGTTCGAAAAGTTTAGCAGCCATTTGACGAGGAAGCCCAACTTGGTGCATTTTAAGATTTGGGCCTACTACAATAACAGAACGACCTGAATAATCGACTCTTTTACCTAATAGGTTTTGTCTAAAACGACCTTTTTTACCAGAAAGTGCATCAGAAATAGATTTCAAAGGTCTATTGTCTTTTGTTAGAACTGGAGTAGGTTTCTTTTTAGCATTGTCTATCAAAGCATCTATAGATTCTTGGAGCATTCTAAGTTCGTTTTGAATTATAAGAACTGGCGCTTGGTTTTCTCTTCATTTTCTTAAACGATTATTTCTAATAATAATTCTACGATACAAATCATTTACATCGCTAGTAGAATGTCTATCACCATCTATTTGTATTAAAGGCCTCAAATCCGCAGGAATAATTGGCAAAATCTTAATAATCATTGAATCTAATGTTTGATTAGAAGTTGCAAATTTATTAAGAACATCTAATGATTTATATAACTTAGCTCTAGCAAGCATATGGGTTTGATAAGAAGAAGGCTTCTTTTTAATAACATTAGAAATTTTAGTAATTTGAGTTTTTACTTTTCTAATCGCTGCTTTTAAATCAAAATTTTCAAGCAAATAGTTAATCGCTTCTGCACCAGTATTTATTTTGGCGTTTGAATATTGATGAATAATATCATTACAATAATAAAAATCAACACCATAATCTTGACCTAGTTTAGAAGATGCGGTTTGTTCTAGTTCGTCTATTGCGGCACCAATATCTTCGTATTCATCTGATCCTTTTTTATATTTGCTTTGAATTTCTAGTAGTGTATTACGATAAATAATAGCTGCTTTATTGATTTCAATAATTTCATATTGAGTTAAAGATTTTAAACCACCACTTTCTAGAACTATATGAGATCTAAAATAAATTATGTTTTCTATTTGTCGTCTAGAACTTAATTTATTAGGTTCATCTGTTTTTAAAGATAGAATTTTAGTGATTATAGAATGGTTTATTGTAAAAAATCAAATGTGTACAATAGGAGTTGCAAGATCGATATGACCCATACGATAACGCCTAGTGGAACGAGGTAAAATTTGTGGTTTATAAATTCTACACTCATCTGTTTTTTCGCAATATTGATTTTCATTTGCTTGTTTATATCTTGTATTACAAATAGGACATTTATAGTCTATAACCGGGCCAAAAATAATTTCATCAAATAACCCACCTTTTTCTGGTTTAAACGATTTATAGTTAATTGTTTCTGGTCTAGTTACTTCACCATAAGATCAACTTTTTACATCCTCAGGCTTAGCAATAGACAAAATCATTGACTTGAAATTATTGTCAAAGTTTGGTTTTAAATTATTGTGATTTAAAAAAAATGTTTTATCTTTCATTATTAATATTCCTCTTTTTCTTCTTTTAACTCTATTTGTAAGTTTAGATTTAAACCACGTAATTCGTAAGCCAAGACCGAAAATGATTCAGGTATACCAAATTTTGGTAATGGAGTGCCATTAATTATTGCATTATAGAGTTTATTACGTCCTTCAATATCATCTGATTTATAAGTAAGAAGTTCTTGCAAAATGTTAGAAGCACCATAGGATTCAACTGATCAAGCTTCCATTTCACCAAAACGTTGTCCTCCATTTTGAGATTTTCCACCAAGTGGTTGTTGAGTTATCAATGAATATGGACCAATTGATCTGGAGTGCATTTTATCATCGACCATATGATTAAGTTTTAACATATACATAACCCCTACTGAGACTTTATGGTCAAATCTTTTTTCTAAAATAGGATCATATAGTCAAAATTTACCATCTATAGGAAGCTTTGCTTCTTGCATGATATTGTTGATATTTGAAAACTTAATACCATTAAATGGTGGAGTTACAAATTTAGTTCCAAGCATTTTAGCAGCCATTCCTAAGTGTAATTCAAGAACTTGTCCAATATTCATACGAGATGGAACACCTTGAGGGTTTAAAATAATATCAACTGGTGTACCATCTTCTAAGAATGGCATATCTTCTATTGGAAGAATTTTAGAAACAACACCTTTATTACCGTGACGTCCTGCCATTTTGTCGCCTACTTTAATTTTTCTTTTTTGAGCAATATAAACTTTTACAATCATAGTAACACCATCTTGTAATTTATCGCCATCATCTCTTGAAAGAATAACAACATCTACTACAGTTCCACCATGACCATATTTAACTTGCAATGATGTATCTCTAACACTTTTTGTTTTTTGAGAAAATATTGCAGCCATTAATTTTTCTTCTGCTGTTGGAGTATCGTTTGGTTTAGGAGAAACTCTACCTACTAGAATATCACCGGTTTGAACTTCTGAACCAATTCTTACAATCCCATTTTCATCCAAATTACGTTTAGCAAATTTAGAAACATTAGGAATTTGGCTTGTTAATTCATCATCACCAATTTTTGCTGTTCTAAATTGAATACTTTGTTCTTCGATATAAATTGAAGTAAAATCATCATCTTTAAATAATTTTTCTGAAATTATAATCGCATCTTCATACCCATAACCTTGTCAAGTAGAAAAAGCTACAACTACATTTTGCCCTAGCGCTAGTTCCCCTTTATCAATGGAAGAACAATCAGTTAATAAATCATTTTTTTTGATTTCTTGATTCATTTTGACTAGTGGGCGTTGTCCAATAATAGTTCCTTGGTTAGAAGATTCAAAGTTTCTTAATTTATAAGTAATAACTCTATTTTTGTTGGTTTTAACTTTAATAAATTGACTATCTACATAAGTTATAACCCCATCATCATTAGATCTTAAATTATATGCTGAATATTTAGCGATATTACTTTCAGCCCCTGTTGCTATCAAAGGGGCACTTGGCCTAATAATAGGAACTGCTTGACGTTGCATATTTGCGCCCATTAATGCACGAGTCGAGTCATTATTTTCCAAAAATGGAATACAAGATGCTGAAATTGAGACCATTTGCCAACTTGATACTTCAATATAATCAATATCATCGACTTTAGCCAAAACATACTCTCCATCTTTACGGGCAACTATTTCATCTGCAATAATTTTTCTTAATTTTCGATCTATTTTTGTAGAAAATTGAGCAAAAGTTTTACCCCTTTCTTGAAACGCTGTCAAATACACTATTTCATCTGAAATGAAACCATTTTTTACAATAAAATATGGAGTTTGAATAAAACCATATTCATCAATTCTTGAATAGGTGGCAAAGTTTAAAATCAAACCAATATTAGGTCCTTCTGGCGACTCAATGGGGCATATTCTACCATAATGTGTAGGATGGACATCTCTGACTTCAACAATGGCTGTATCTCTAGAAAGTCCACCCGGCCCTAAAGTAGTTAGTCTACGTTTATTTGACATTTCAGATAAAGGATTAACTTGATCCATAAATTGAACCAATTGAGAGGAGTTAAAAAACACTTTAAATTGGTTATATATTATTTTGTTATTTGTTATATTTTTGATTGTTATTTTATTTGGATCGATAGTAGACATCTTTTCTTTTGCTACTCTTTCCAATTTAGCAAGTGCTATTTGAAATTGATTTTGTAATAATTCTCCAATAGTAATAACACGTTTATTAACAAGTGAATCTGGGTCGTCTTCTTTTCCAACTCCATCTAATAAGTTAAAGTAATAACTAAAAGCAGCAATAAAATCAGATAATAATAAGTGTTCTTCATCAACAATAGGATCGTTTGCTATAACTTTTATAGGATCTTTACCAGCATCTAATCATTGTTGATTAGGATAAATTTTTACAATTATTACTCTATTTCTATTCTCTAAATTAGGATTAAGTTCTAATTGACGACCATAAACTTCTGTTGTAGCATTAGGAATAACTTCAATAGGTAGAATTTCTTGATCAAATTTACGTTGAATTTCTTTAGCAAGTTCAAAATCTATGTTAGTCCCTTTTTTATATAAGATTTCACCTTTTGTTGAAACAAGATCTTCAGCTAAAATTGCACCATCTAATCTATCTACTAGATTTAATTTTTTATTCAATAGATAACGACCAGTTTTTAAAAGATTGTATTTTCTTTTATTAAAAAATATATTAACAAACAAGTTACGTTTTGATTCCGATGTGATTCTATCACCTTTTCTAAGTAGAGAATGAATGTATTCTAAAGCTTCATCTCTTGTTTTTGTCTTATCACGATTAATAGTTTCTAAAAGTACTTCATGAGTTCCAAAAAGATCGATCATATTTTTCTTTGTTAAACCAAAGGCTTTTAAAAATGTAGAAAAAGATATGTTATTTTTATCAATATTAATTTTTATTTCAGATTTTGGAGTATTAATTTTATGTAAAACTTTTATCCAAATACCTAGTTTTGGGATGATTTCAAGTCTATGGAATAAATGTTTATCAGAACCTTTTCTAGTTTCTAACTCAAAATAAGCCCCAGGGGATCTAATTAGCTGAGATACAACAACTTTGTTATTTCCATTTATTAAAAATAAACCAGAACTTAAGATTATTGGTATTTCACCAAACAAAACTTCTTGAGTCTTAATTTCTCCGGTTTCATTATCTTTTCTAATCAAAGTAGCAAAAATTTGAATACTTACAGTCGAACCCTTAATCCTTGATACATCAACTAATTCAGCTTCATTTAATGGTTTTTCGATTCTTAGACTATTTTTAACATAATCAATTGTCAATCTACCATTTACTGATTCGATTGGATAAATATTTCTAAAAGTTTCTTCTATTCCGTGATCTAAAAATCATTGAAAGCTTTGTTTTTGCATTGCAATCAGATCTTGTACTTCAAAATCCCTAAAAGATTCTGAATAATCTCTTCTTTCAGTTATTGGTCCAAATTTTTTAATGATATAATTTTTTTGTTCTTGTTTAGGCATTTACACTCTCAGATTGTTGATTTATCAATTTGTTATGAAATTTCCTATAATAATAGAAAATAAGGCATTAATCTATATCTTTTTAAAATATAACTAATACCCTAAATATAAAAATTTCTTATATAATCAACACAATTTTTACTAAATTTAATAATTATACACATTTAGAAAAAAAATAAATTATAAAAATATTAAATTTAAAAAATGTTTTTTTGTTTATATCCTAGTTATGAAATTAACTTCTTATTAGTTTATAATTCAAGAATATGTATAACCATCATGAAATAGAAAAAAAGTGAAAAAATTATTGATTAGAAAACAAAACTTACAAAATCAATTATTCTCCAAATAAAGAAAAGTTTTATCTATTAGATATGTTTCCCTACCCATCTGGTTCTGGAATTCATGTAGGGCATTGTTTAGGTTATGTTGCTACCGATATTTTAGCTAGATATAAAAGATTAAATAATTTTAATGTTTTTTATGCAATGGGTTGAGATGCTTTTGGTCTTCCAGCTGAACAATATGCGCTTAAAACTAAAAATAATCCCAAAACTTTTACTCAAATTAATATCGATTATTTTAAAAAGCAAATCCAAAATCTAGGTTTATCTTACGATTGAGATAAGGAGATAAATACATCAGATCCAAAATATTATCGTAATACTCAATGAATCTTTTTGTTTTTATTAAAAAAAGGGTTGGCTGAAATTAAAGATGTTGAAGTAAATTGATGTCCTGAACTTAAAATTGTTTTATCTGATGAAGAGTTAGTAAAAGATGAAAATAATAATTTAGTTTCCGAAAGAGGGGGTCATCCTGTTGTAAAAAAACCTATGAAGCAATGGGTTTTAAAGATTACTAAATATGCTAAAAAACTTTATGATAATCTTGATCTATTAAATTGACCTTCTTCAATTGTTAAGTTACAAAAAAACTGACTATATAATGCAGATGGGTCAATGCATTTAAGAGATTGAGTTTTTTCTCGCCAACGTTATTGAGGAGAGCCTTTTCCAGTGGCATTTGATGAAAATGGTCAAATTGCTACTTTAGAAAATTTACCGGTTGAACTGCCTGAATTAGATAATGTTGTACCTAGTGGGACTGGTGAATCACCGCTAGCTAACGCTAAAGATTGGTTGTATATAGAAATTGATGGCAAAAAATATAGAAGAGATACAAACACTATGCCTCAATGAGCTGGTTCATCTTGATATTACATGGCTTATATCTTAAAAAACGATGATGGCTCTTATTTAAATATAGAGACTAAAGAAGCATATGAAAGACTAGAAAAATGATTGCCAGTCGATTTATATGTTGGAGGCCAAGAACATGCAGTACTACATCTTTTATATGCAAGATTTTGACACATAGTGCTAAACGAAGAAAAAATTATTCCTACCATCGAACCTTTTAGTAAATTATTCAATCAAGGGATGATTTTAGCTAGCGATAATACTAAGATGTCTAAATCAAAAAACAACATCGTAAACCCTAATGAAATTATCGATAAATTTGGGGCAGATACATTACGTATATATGTGATGTTTATGGGTCCTATAGAAGATGTAAAAAAATGATCTGACGGTGCAATTAACGGTATTTATTATTTTGTTCTTAATGTTTGAAACACTATTAATGAAATAAAAATTGGCGAATCTAAAGTTACAAATGAATACCACTTATTAGTAAAAGAAGTAACTAATCTTGTAGAAAAAATGAGATATAACATAGCTATTTCTAAAATAATGGTTTTTGTTAACTTACTAAAAAAAGAGCAATTTATATCAAAAGAACAATTAGAAGGATTCTTAACAGTCTTTGCAATCTTTGCACCATATATGGGTCAAGAATTATTAAGTAAGTTCAAATTTAAAAATCATTGAGAACAAGCTTGACCAAGCTATGACGAAAGTTTAATCGAAGAAAAAGAATATCTAATAGTTCAAATTGATGGCAAATTTAAAGAAAAAATTGATCTAAATGATAGTATATTGCCTGAAGAAAAAGATATAGCTCTAGAGATAGCAAAAAGCTCATCTAAAATTAAAAAATTCTTAGAAAATAAACAAATAGATTCGATAATCTATAAAAAAGAGTACAAGATAATAAATATTGTCTTGAATTAAAAAATGAAAATTAAATTGTTTGATAATGATATACAAATCGGAAACTATGTAGCTTATCAATTAATTAATAAAATACAAACCAACCCTAACTTAGTCTTGGGCTTAGCTACTGGTAGTTCACCTTTAAGTACTTACAAATCATTAATAGATCAAGCAAGAGAGAAAAATATTAGTTTTGAAAATGTAAAAGTTTTTAATTTAGATGAATACTTAAATGCAAGAATTACCGATACTCATTCTTATGCATATTTTATGCAAAAAGAATTATTCGAGCATATTGATATTAAAAAAGAAAATACTTTTATCCCGGATGAAAGATTTGCTAAAAATCCTTTGCTCTATGACCAATTAATTGATTTTCATGGAGGGATTGATGTCCAAATTCTAGGTCTAGGAAGTAATGGTCATATTGCATTCAATGAGCCAGGTAGTAATTTTAAATCTCTAACCTCAATAGTGAATTTAACAAAATCGACCATAAACGATAATGCTCGTTTTTTTAAAAATAAAAATGAAGTACCAAGACAAGCAATTTCGATGGGAATTGGCTCTATTCTAAAAGCAAAAGAGATAATTTTAATAGCTTATGGTGAAAATAAAAAAAATGCAGTTTATCAATTGTTATATGGCGAAACCTCTTCAAAATGACCTTGCACAGCTTTAAAAGATCATCCTAATTTAATAGTAGTATTAGACAAAAAAGCATATGGACTTGACCAATAATTTAATTCTAACTAATGCAAGAATAGTTTTACAAGAAAAAACTATTGAAAAAGGGACTCTAATAATAAAAGGAAATAAAATAGCCAAAATATTAGATTATTGTTTACAAGAAGGAATTGATTTAAAAAATAATATAGTCCTGCCTGGTTTTATTGATTGTCATATTCATGGGGGTTATGGAGTTGACTTTGAAATCGGCGGAGAAAATAGATTCTTATTACTTTCAAGTAATTTAGCAAAAGAAGGAATTACTTCATATATTCAAGCATCGGTAACTAATTCTATTACTGATAATAATAAATATACAAAAGCATTTGGAGATTTTTTTATAAATCAAAAACCTTATCACTCAAAATGTTTAGGACTCCATCTAGAAGGCCCGTTTTTGAGTAAAGAAAAATGTGGAGCTCACGATATTAATTTACTTATTAAACCAAATATTGAACTTGTTAATAATTGAAATAAGTATTCTAATAATGCAATAAAAATTATTAGTTATGCGCCTGAATTACAAAATGGTGAATTTACTAAATATTGTTTAAATAACAAAATTATCCCTTCTGCTGGGCATTCAAATATAAATAGTTATGATTTTAAAAAACATTATAAAGATGGAATTAGTCACATCACTCACTTATTAAATGGAATGTCCAAACTCGATAATGGATTAGGCCTAATCAGTCTAAACACTAATCCATTACTATGTGAAATAATTAGTGATGGAATACATCTAAGTAATGATTTAATTAAATTAATATATAACAAAAAGGGTATTGATAACATTTGTATAATAACTGATTCAATTAATGCTAAAAATCTAAAAGATGGGGAATATAGCTTAGGAAAATTAGAAGTTATCAAAAATGGAATAAAAATCTTTAGAAAAGATAACAAGAAATTAGCAGGTTCTGGAGCTACTTATATTCATAATGTAAAAACATTTTTTAATATTTTAAAACCTAGGTTAAGTCTTAATGATTTGATTAAAGCTACTTCTATTAATATAGCAAAGCAGCTTAATATCTTTGATAAGGTTGGGGAAATTGCTATAGATAAAATGGCTGATTTAGTTGTAATTAACAACAAGTTTGATCTCATAATGACCATAATAGATGGGAAAATAATTTATAAAAGATAAAAAATAAAAAATTTTTATATTTTTATGTATAATATTTTTCAAGGTTGCTATAGCATCATGGTTCACCTGATACCATTCCGAACTCAGTAGTTAAACGTGATTACGCCGACAATACCATAGTGGGAAGATAGGGAGCAACTCTTTTTTTATTTTGGGGTGTTTTTTAAATTCTTAAATTAATTCTTTTTTATTCTTTTCAAAAAAGCATTTTCTACAAAGCGCTTGATATTCTTTATCACCAATTTGAATTAATTTATCATTTTTAATTATTTTATCAGTATGAGTCCCAGCATTACCACAGTTTATACATATAGCTGATAATTTAACTACATCATCTGCTATAGCAAGAATTTGGGGCATTGGCCCAAAAGGTTTGGAGTTAGCATCTTTGTCAAGTCCAGAAACAATAACTCTAATCCCGTTATATGCTAATTTCTCAATAACAGGAATTAAATTATTAGTAAAAAATTGGGCTTCATCAATTGCTATTGCCTTATAGTTATCTTGATTCAATTTGGTTAGTATTTCTTTTTCATTTTCAATGGTAATAGTTTCTTTTTTCCAACCATTTCTAGAAACTATATTTCATTTACATTCTCTAATTCCGATTTTAGGTTGAATGACTAATGTTTTGATCTTAGAGTAGCTTAAAATATTAATCCTTCTAATTAACTCAGTAGTCTTTCCAGAAAACATTGGACCAGTAATAACTTCAATTATTCCTTCGCTATATTTGGTATACATAGTATTAATTTTTGTTAATTTTATTCTTTAATTTATTAGTTAATAGAATTAAAATTTATAAAAAAATAACAAAGTTCTAATTAAGATTTATTGAAATATAATTAAAAAATGTTGAAATTAAAAACTATTGAATTTAAAAAAATTTGAGGTAAAGAAATTTGATGCTACTCTCCTTTAGAAGATAGAAAAACATTAACTATTGATAATGAATTTATTGAACTTAATATTTTAGTTAAGATTATTATTACAGTAGATAATTTATCAATTCAAGTCCATCCTGATGATAGGCAAGCAAAAGAGTTAGAAAATCAAAAAAATGGTAAAAGTGAATCTTGATTTATTCTTGATTCAAAAAAAGACTCTCAAATAATACTAGGTATCAAAGACTATGAAGAAAAAAATATTTTAAAACTACTTGATAGCAACAATATAGAAAATAGTTTTTTAAAAATTAAACCAAAGAAAAATCAATTTTTCAACATTCCTGGCGGTTTAATTCATGGCATTGGGAGAAATTTAACAATTTTAGAAGTACAACAACCTAGTGATATTACATACCGAATTTATGATTATGACCGACTTGAAAATGATAAAAAAAGAGAGCTACATACTGATAAAGCAATCAAAGTTATAAAAGATCTACCTTGAGATTTAAAGCCGATAAAAACAAATCCCCTAACTTATAAAAATAATTATAGTGTTCAAATATTTACTAATAACCATTTAAAAATTGATAAAACTGGGATAGTAGTTAATTTAAAAACTTTTGATAGTTATATTGTGTTTAAAGATCAAGTTATTGATTTTAATAATTTGAATTTTGCTTATATTAGTGATAACTAAATTTTAACTTTAAAATATAATTAATAATTTAACTATGTCATTAAAAGCAGGAATAGTTGGTTTGCCAAACGTTGGAAAATCAACTTTATTTAGTGCAATAACTAATAATCATACATTAATAGCAAATTACCCTTTTGCTACAATCGAACCTAATACTGGGGTGGTCACCTTAGAAGATGAGAGATTAACTAAATTAAATAAAATAGTTGAAACAAAAAAAATTACTCCAGCCATTTTTGAATTTGTTGATATTGCTGGGTTAGTCAAGGGTGCTTCTAAAGGAGAAGGATTAGGTAATAAATTTATAAATAATATTAGAAATACTGATTTGATAATCCACGTTGTTAGATGTTTTGAAGACAAAAATGTTATAAATACTCAAGATGGGATAGATGTAATTAGAGATATAAATATTATTAATGATGAGCTGATTTTTGCGGATTTAGTGATTGTTGAAAAATTAATAGCTAAAACTAAAAAGTTATTACTTGCTAACAAAATAGATGAATTAGAAAAAAAAATGGAGCTATTAAATAAATTTTTGACTACTTTATCTAGTGGTAAATTATTAAATAAACTAGTATTAGATGAAAATGAGAAAACACTTAGCAAACAATGGCAATTGGTTACTATTAAACCGCTTATTTTAGTTGGTAATATTAATGATAGCTTTATAACTAAACCACTTGAGAATAAGCATTTTGCTACATTAGTGGACTATGCAAAAAAAAATAATATTGAAGTATTAGATATTTGTGCTAATTTAGAATATGAAATATCTCTTTTAAAAGCAAGTGATAAACAAGCTTTTATGTTAGAATACAAGATTAATGAGTTAGGATTAGCAAAACTTGCAAAAAGTAGTTTTGAAATCTTAGACTTAGCTACATATTTTACAGTTGGAGAAAAAGAAATAAGGGCTTGAACTTTTAAAAAAGGAAGTAATGCTAAGCAATGTGCTGGAATAATCCACACTGACTTTGAAAGAGGATTTATAAAAGCTGAAATAGTTTCTTACCAAGACTTTATTGATAATAATGGTTATCAAGGAGCTAAAAATAATGGCAAAATTAGAATGGAAGGTAAAGATTACAAAGTGTTAGATGGAGATATAATACTTTTTAAGTTCAATGTTTAAGATGAGAAAATGATTTAAGAATTTATTTACTAATTATGATGTTAAAAAAGCTAAGCTGCACTTGGCTAAAATTAATAGTCTGGAAATTAAATACCGCAAAATGAGCGATGATATGCTGAAAAAGCAAACTCCTTATTTTAAAAAGTTATTAGAAAAAGGATATAAGCTAAGTGATATATTGGATGATGTTTTTGCCGTTGCTAGAGAAGCTACTAGAAGAATCTTGAAAAAAAGATTATATGATGTTCAAATTTTAGGTGGTATCTTAATATTTTATGGCTCAATTGCTGAAATGAAGACTGGAGAAGGTAAGACTTTAGCTTCAATTCCACCAATTTATCTAAATGCTTTATCAGGTAAACCTACTTTAGTCTTGACAGTTAATGAATACCTAGCAGAAAGAGATGCAATTGAAACAGGTGAAGTTTATTCATTTTTAGGTTTGACAGTAGGAATTAATAAAAATAATATCTCTAATTATGATAAAAGATCAGCTTATGCTTGTGATATAACTTATTCAACTCATAGCGAAGTTGGTTTTGACTAT
Source organism: Stegodyphus dumicola (assembly GCF_044657685.1). NCBI lineage: Eukaryota > Metazoa > Arthropoda > Arachnida > Araneae > Eresidae > Stegodyphus > Stegodyphus dumicola. Next base: position 742,848 of record NC_140777.1, on the reverse strand, counting down.
TTAAGAGATAATATGGTTAAGAGTTTGAAAGAAAAAGTTCAAAGAGGTTTAAATTTTGTCTTAATAGATGAAGTTGACTCAATCTTAATTGATGAAGCAAGAACTCCGCTTATTATTACTGGTGGTAATGTAGCGGATGACCAAAAATATATCTATGTAAATAGTTTTGTAAAAAACTTAAAAGCAGAAGATTATTTTATTGATTGAGAAAGTAAGGGAATTCAATTAAATCATAGTGGTATAACAAAAGCTAATGAATATTTTAAAGTTGCTAATATATTTGATTTAGAAAATTCTGAATATGTCCATTTAATTTTAAATTCCTTAAGAGCTCATTATATTATGTCTAAAGATGTTGAATATATTGTAAGAGAGCAAGAAATTCTATTGGTAGATACTTTTACTGGTAGAGTGATGGAGGGTAGATCTTATTCAGATGGTTTACAACAAGCAATACAAGCAAAAGAAAATGTAAAAATTGAACCTGAAAATATAGTTTTGGGAACAATAACTTATCAAAACTTGTTTAGAATGTTTAAAAAGATTTCTGGTATGACCGGAACTGCTAAGACTGAAGAAAACGAGTTTTTGGAAATATATAATACAAGAGTTCACGAAGTTCCAACCAATAGACCAATGATTAGAATAGATCATCCTAATGTAATTTTTGCTTCTCAAAATGCTAAATATAATGCAATAGTAAAAGATATAACATTAAGATACAAAATAGGTCAGCCTGTTCTTATAGGAACTGAAGAAATTTCAGATTCAGAAAAATTATCTAAATTATTAGAAAAAAATAAAATCCCTCATACTGTATTAAATGCAAAACAAAACCAACAAGAAGCGGAAATAATTGCAAAAGCAGGAAAAAAACAAAATGTAACTATAGCAACCAATATGGCTGGCCGGGGAACTGATATTGTAATTGATGATTATAGTAAAGGAGTTGGTGGGTTATATGTGTTAGGTACTAACTTGGCCGAATCTAGACGAATTGACAATCAATTACGTGGTAGATCTGGAAGACAGGGGGATGTTGGAGAATCTAGATTTTACATTTCATTAGAAGATACTTTAATTAAACGTTTTTCAAACCAACCAAAGCTTATGGAAGCATTTTCTGACCAAGGCGATAAGCCTATTAAATCTAGAATGGTAGCCAGAATGTTTAAACAAGCGCAAATTAAAATAGAAGGCTTTAATTTCGAGACTCGAAAAAATGTTTTGCAATATGATGATATAGTTAGACAACAAAGAGAATTATTTTACTCCCAAAGAGATATCATTTTAGCTCAAAATGATATGTATTTAGTTATTAAAAAAATGTTTTTATCGGTTATAAATGATTTAATAAAAATGCCAATCTTTATCGAAGAAAATCAATTAAATACAAATAAGTTAATCGATGCTATTAATAAAGTTTGATTTGTAAATATATCCTATAAATTAAGTCCTAAAGATTATATCGAAATATTAGAAGATCAGTTGATCGAAAAACTTCACCAAGATGTTATGGTTGGTTTTGATTATATTTATCAAACTAGTATTGATAATTTAGGCCAAGAAAGCGCGATTGAACATCAAAGAGCAATAATATTAGACACAATGGATGAGAATTGACAAAATCATTTAAGTCTAATGACTAAATTAAGAACAGCGACAAACTTTTCTTCATATGCACAAAAAAATCCATTCCAAGTGTATATGAAAAAAGGATCTAAATTGTTTAAAGAAACACTCCAAAAGATGGCGCATAATTCTTTGAGATTGATTATGCAAGATAAAGATATATTACAAAATAATGAGTTAAATGAAAGAGAAGCTGAAATCGCTTCAATTATTGAACAACTAGATATACAAGAAAAAAAAGATAAGCAAAACTAATTTACAATTTTTGTATTTTTTTTAATATTATGTTAATATGATAAATATAAATTAAATTAAGATATGTTGACATTTATTAAAAAGAGATTTGTTATATTTTCACTACAAAATTTAAGTATGTCTAAAATTACTTTTGATATAGCTATATCTGGGATTTTCTTGGCATTAGCTATAGTATTAGAAAGTGTTGTTCATCTTCATATTGGACCACTTCATCCTAGATTTTTTTATACATTTCTATTATTGTTAATGTGTTTTATTGTAAATCCTTTTATTGCTCTAATTAATGGTGTGATTATGATTAGCATATTAACTCTTTCAGTTATGGCAACTCACATTGCTTCTGGTTTAGAGCAATATTTTTGAATAGATTATCTTGGCTTATTTCTAGCGGTTTGTATTATTTTCTTTTTAAAAAATACTAATAAAGTTTGATTAAATGCTTTATATTTTAGTTTGATTACGTTATTATTTTTTGTTTTAAGACTATCTGTTATTTATTATCTATTTAATATCATAAGAGTTGATAATAAATCTAATGTGACTATGATATGGGCTTTTTTAACAGTTCTACTAGAAATATTGCCTAGCTTTATTTTTGGTTTTATTTTATATCCTATCATTAAACAAATTTTTGCTAAATATAACAAATCTAACATAACTTGATAAAAAATAAAACCACTAAACACAACACTTCTTAACGTGGCTGCTATGTTTCCATCCTGACCAATTTATAAGGTTTTTGTTTTAGTGGTGTATAAATTATATATTTTTCTTTATAATTAACTAAAAGATTTTATGAACTCACACTTAAAAATAATATGTAGAATGGTGGTTAATTATGGCTGGACTTAAGAATAAGTTTGAAGATAATACTAGAGAAAAATACGAGTTTCTTTTAAGATTCGGTAATAGTGACTATGGCATTAGATATTATGCTTTTTTCATAATAGTGGGAATGGTACTTTCTTTTTTAACAGTTTGATTTTTTTGAAGACGTTACAAATATGCCGTTGAAGATCTATTAGTTATTTTTATGATCGTTATTTTCGGGGGCGTTTTAATGTCGAGAATTTGAGAGCTTGTATGAAACTATAAACAAGTTATGCCTGGAAAGCAACATTGAATTAGAGAATTTTTTAATTTTGAAGGCCTTTCTATCCAGGGGGCTTTGATTTTTGTTCCAATATTTTTAATTACATACATAAAATTCTTTAGTTTTTCAAAGATTGATTTAAGAATTGCTTTTTCTTTAATTATGCCAGCAGTTTTTATAGGCCAAACTATTGGAAGATGGGGCAATGCTTTTAATTTTGAACTTTTGGGCAAAGAGATTGGTTATGAATCAAAAGCAAAAGATTTTTTTATTGTTAAACTATTTAAAGGTTTAGGGCTAGAAGTTTTTATAAAAAGCAAACACGGTGATTATTTTCATCCAGCTTTCTTTTATGAATCAGTATTTTGTTTTATATCTTATATTGTTCTTGTTTGAATTATAAATTTGTTTAGTTTTTTAAAACCAGGAAGTAGTGGTTCTATCTCATTTATTATTTATGGAATATGAAGAATTATTAAAGAAGAACTTATTTTACACGATGATGAACTAATGAAAGCTAATAGTGGTGCAAATTGAGCCGTGATTTCCGCAGTTATCCAAATAATTATAGGGGTTATAATATTGTTTGTATGTGAATGAGTTTTGAGATTTGAATACATTAGAACTCATATTAAAGGAAGAACCAATTATGTTTGAAAATATATTGATCATTATCAACACATACCCCAAATTGAAAGTGAAAATTAATTCATATCTTTTCAAACAGTTTTTTTAAAAATTAACTAAAGTATTATGGAAAATAAAAAAAATAATAATGATTATGATGTCTTAATAGTTGGTGGAGGCCCAGCTAGTCTTGCAGCAGTTTTATATGCAAAAAGAGCTAATGTAAAAATAGCTTTTATCGAGAAAGCTGCGCCAGGGGGAAAACTGGTAAACACTTATTCGATAGAGAATTGGATCGGACATAAATTTGTTTTGGGTTATAACTTAGCACTTAATTTTTTTGAGCATATCCAGCATTTAAATGTACCTTATATCTATGGTGAAGTCTTAGATATAATAAATCATAGTGATTATAAAAAAGAATTGATTGTTAAAAATTCTCCTAATTCTAGTGATACTATTTCATATTTTGCTAAGGCTGTGATTATAGCGACTGGAACAACAGAAAAAATACCAACTGAAGTTATCAATATTGACAAGTTTAATCATTTTGGAGTCCATTATTGTGCAATTTGTGATGGATCTCGTTATAAAGATCAAGAAGTTGCTGTTATTGGGGGAGGCCAAGCTGCTTTTGAAGAATCACTTTATTTATCTTCGATTGCTAAACATGTCTATATCTTTATTCGTCATCCTTCTAGAATTAGAGCCGATCAAAGAGCACAAAATGAAGTTGAAAAAAATAAAAAAATAACTTATTATCAAGATAGTAAGATTTTAGAATTGATAGGAAATAAACATGTAGAACAAATAAAAGTAAGAATTAAAGAGCAAGTAAAAATTATGGATGTTAAAGCTGTCTTTCCTTACATTGGCCAAACACCTAATACTGCATTTCTAAAATCACTAAACTTAGATAATGAAAATGGATTTTTAAAAGTTGATGAATTTATGGAAACTAATATTAAAAACATTTTTGCTATTGGAGATGTAAGAACAAAACAAATTAGACAAATCACAACAGCAGTAGCAGATGGAACTATTGTAGGAAAAATAATTTCTAGTAGAATTTAAAAAAATAGTCTAACAAATGGCTCAAAGTTTAACTTGGTTAACAAAAAAAGAAATTTTAGAAAAAGAGTTTACTTTAGAAACTTTTCAAATTTTTATTAATGGTTTACTTTTTAATTCCAAAAATAATGAACTAGTTATAAGAAGAAAAGAGACTATTGAAAAACTAATTAAGTTACTAAATCATTTTAAAATTAAATCTTTTGAATTCCATTATGACCAATTTAAAAAAATGCATATCAGTTTTGATAATTTTAAAAAAATAGAATTAAACAAGATCTCAAAAAAAGATTTTATATTTTTTTTATATGGTTTATTTTTAACTAATGGTTATTTGATAAAAGAAAAAAAGACATCCCTTCATTTAGAGATTAACTTTAGCTCATTAGAAAACGCAAAAAATATCTTAAATCAATTAAATAAAACATTGAACTTTAAATTAAGTGAATCTCAAAATAGATATACATTATATTTAAAAAAGTTTGACCACATCTGTGATTTTTTAAATTTATTGGAATTGCATAATATATATTTTTTATTAGAAACTAAAAATATTGAAAATAAAAAAAATAGCTATCAAAATAGATACATCAATCTAGAGTTTTATAATATAAATAAAAATGTAAAGTCTTTTTTAAAATTCAAAAAACATTATAGCTGGCTTTTAGATACCAAAAAAGAAAATTATTTTAATAAAAAACAACTAGAGTTTTTTGAGTTCAAAATTAAAAATAAGCATCTAACATTAACTCAATTAACTAACCAATTTAATGAAAAATATTTATTAGATTTAACAAAATCTAGTTATAACCATTATTTATTAAAACTTAAAAAGTTGTATAACCAATATAATTAATTATTTAAGTTGTTATCATTAGTAAAGTTGTTATCGTTGTTAAAGAAATTATTATTTTGATTTTGAGGGCCGAATTGGTTAGGATTTCCATTAGTTTGATTATTATTTTTTGCATTATAAAGCATTGCTACTCCAATTATTACCCCCAAAAGAAACAAAGCCAAGAATCAAAATACAACTCCAAGAGCATTGTTTTTGTTGCACAAAGTAAATCCAAAATAAGAAAATAATCCAATCCAAATGATTGCAAAAATAATAAGCATAGGTATCATAACTATTAATAATACCAC
>NC_140777.1:688069-736521 GCF_044657685.1 Stegodyphus dumicola | reverse complement strand
AAGCAACTTCTAGTTTAGATAATATAGTAGAAAAAGAAATTCAAAAAGAACTAAACTTATTAATGAAAAATAGAACCACTATTGTTATTGCTCACCGTTTATCTACTATAAAAAATGTAGATCAAATTATAGTTTTATCAAAAGAAAAAGCAATTGCACAAATTGGTTCATTTAATGAGTTAAAAAATATAGATGGTCATTTTAAAGATTTATATTTAGCTGGACTAATGGAATAAATAAAAAATATTTCAAAAATTAGCACTTTTTTGATTAGAGTGCTAATTTGTGGTATCATAATATAAGAAATTTAAAATAAATATACATAAAAAATTTGATTAAGGAGATTATTTAAAAATGGCAAAAGAAAAAATAATAGGTATTGACTTAGGAACCACTAACTCAGTAGTAGCTATAGTTGAAGGCAAAGAAGTGAGAATTTTAGAAAACCCTAATGGGGAAAGAACAACTCCATCAGTAGTAGCCTTTAAAAATGATGAAATTATAGTTGGAAAAGCAGCTAAGCGTCAAGTGGAAACTAACCCTGATACTATTGTTTCTGTAAAAAGATTGATGGGTACTGATAAAACCATAAAAATTAAAAATAAAGAATATAAACCAGAACAAATTTCAGCGATGATCCTTTCTTATTTAAAAGAATATGCTGAAAAAAAAGTTGGACACAAAATTGAAAAAGCAGTAATTACAGTTCCGGCTTATTTCAATGATGCAGAACGTCAAGCAACAAAAAACGCTGGTGAAATAGCAGGATTAAAAGTTGAAAGAATTATTAATGAACCAACAGCAGCAGCACTAGCTTATGGGATAGATAAAACTGATAAAGAGCAAAAAATATTAATTTACGATTTAGGAGGTGGGACTTTTGATGTTTCAATCTTAGAAATTGCAAATGGTACATTCGAAGTATTATCAACTTCTGGTGATAATCGTTTAGGTGGAGATGATTGAGATAATGAAATTGTTAAATATCTAATAGATTACATAAAAAAAGAACATAAACATGATGTAAGTAATGACAAAATGGCTATGCAAAGATTAAAAGAAGTTGCTGAAAAAGCTAAAATAGATCTTTCTGGTCAATCAACAACAACTATTACTTTACCATTTTTAGCAATGACTAATGATGGGCCATTAAATGTAGAATTAGAATTTACTAGATCAATTTTTGAAAAAATTACAGATTATTTAGTTGAAAAAACAAGAAAACCTATCGAAGATGCATTGGAACAAGCTAAATTAACTACTGCTGATTTGCATGAAGTTCTTTTAGTTGGTGGATCCACTAGAATCCCAGCGGTTCAAAGATTAGTAGAACAAACAACAGGGAAAAAGCCAAATATTACTATTAACCCCGATGAAGCTGTTGCCGCAGGTGCGGCTATCCAAGGTGGAGTATTAGCTGGTGATATTGATGATATTTTACTTCTAGATGTAACTCCTTTAACATTAGGAATTGAAACAGTTGGTGGTGTAGCTACTCCATTAATTCCAAGAAATACTACCATTCCTGTTACAAAATCTCAAGTATTTTCAACAGCTACAGATAACCAACCAGAAGTAACTATTAATGTAGTTCAAGGAGAAAGGCCACTAGCAATAGATAACAAATCATTAGGAATCTTTAATTTATCTGGAATAGAGCCGGCTCCTAAAGGTATCCCTCAAATAGAAGTTTCTTTCTCAATCGATGCTAATGGGATTTTAAAAGTTACAGCTAAAGACAAAAAAACAAATAAAGTCCAATCTATCACTATCGAAAATAATTCAAATTTGACTAAAGAAGAAATAGAAAAAATGGTTGAAGAAGCTGAAAAGAATCGTGAGGCTGATAACAAGAGAAAAGAAGAAATAGAAATTCGGGTTAATGCCGAATCTATTATTAATACTTTAGAAAAATCTATTTCCGATCAAAAAGATAAAATTGATCCTAAACAAAAAGAAGAAGCTGAAAAAGAAATTAAAGAATTAAAAGAACTTCTAGAAAAGAATGACATTCCTAAATTAAAAGAAAAATTAGATCAAATGGCTAAGCAACAAGAAGAAATGATGAAAAAAATTCAAGAAGCACAAGAAAAAATGGCCAAAGAAAAAGACAAAGATAAAAAACCTGAAAATTAGAATTATTTTTCGTGAATTACATAAATAACTTAGTCAATTAAAATAATTAAAATCTAATAATGATATTGGAGGAAAAAAAATGTTAATAAGACTAGGTGAATATGAAAGGTTACAAATTAAAGATTTTCTTTTTAGTGGGCATTCCATTAGAGAAATAGCTAAAAAGCTGAATCGTTCATTCGAGACAATAAGAAGAGAAATTAAAAATAATGGAGGACGAGAAGCTTATAATAATCATAAAGCTCATATAAATGCTTTACGTAAAAGAAAAATGACAAGAAACAATTCAATGCACTTATTAAATCTGGATTTAATTGCATATATCGAAAGAAACTACGATCCCAAATTCAAATCTATTGAATTGATTCTAAAAGAGTGGAAAGATCTTCATCCAAATATAAAAACCCCATGTGTAAAAACAATTTATAATTGGCTTTTTAAAGGATATTTAAACATAAAATACGATCAAATTCTGAGACCATCCAAAAGACGCAAGAAGATTATTAAAGATTGAAAACAAATGCTTGGAAGACCTATTTTTGCACGTGAAAATGAGCAAAATATGGATGAATATGGGCACTGAGAGATTGATTTAGTAGTAGGGACTAAACGAAGTGGAGGATATGTAATTACTTTATTAGAAAGACATTCACGTTTTGCTCTTACAACAAAAATCGAAAATAAAAAACCTGAAATAGTTAATAGTCAAATTGAAAAATGAATTAATACTTATGGATCTAAGATTTTTAAATCTATCACATCTGATAATGGTTTAGAGTTTAGTCGCTTATGGCAAATTGAAGAAAAACACCCAATTTCATTTTATTATGCTTTTCCATATTCTTCATGACAAAGAGGTAGAAACGAAAATTGAAATGGGATATTAAGAAGATTTTTTCCTAAGAAAACTAATTTTTCAAAGGTCTCAGATGAGGAAATAGAAAAAGCTACAAATTTGATAAATAATATGAAAAGAAAAATTTTATTTTGGAGAAGTCCTAAGGAATTATTTGACACATATTTGATATAATTATTTTGACTAAGCTAAATTTACAATAAACATTAGAATTATTTTTAATTAACTAATATTTTTACTTCCGCATTTCTAAAATGTGGAATTTTTTATTATTATTTTTATATTTATGAGTAATCAATACAATTTTCCAAAAGAATTTCTATGAGCAGCAGCAACTAGTGCTGAACAATCTGAAGGAAGGGGCAAGACTAAAAAAGCAAAAACTATTTGAGATTTACATTATGAAAAGTTCTCTAATATGTTTTTTGATAATATCGGACCAGAACATACTAATGAATTTGCTTCGTATTATGAACAAGATGTACCATTTATAAAAGAAAACTTAAATCTAAATGCAATTCGTTTATCTTTTTCTTGATCTAGAATATTTTTAGATGAAAATACTATCAATAAACCCGCAATTGATTATTATCATTCTTTATTAGATTTGCTAAAAAAATACAAAATAAAACCATTAATGACGATTTATCATTTTGATACCCCTGCTTGAATTGCTAAAAAGGGTGGTTTTACTAATAAAGAAGTAGTAGAACATTATTTTAATTTTGCGATTTTATTGTTTAAAGAATTTGGTGAGAAAGTTTATTTATTTCAAACATTTTGCGAGCCAATAGTAAGTGTAATGTGTTCATATATGGGTCTTAAAGCACATTGACCTTGTATTGAAGACTACCAACTAGCTTTTGATGCGGGTAATAATATGATTTTAGCTCATGCAAAAGTTGTGAATTGGTTTAAAGAAAATAAAATAAAATCAAAAATAGGGTTTGCCCCAAATTTATCTCCTGTTCATTGTAGAGATGAAAATAACACAGAAGATTTAAATGCTTCTAAGAATTATGATTTACTGCATAATAAGTGAATGATTGATAGTATGCTTTTGGGAAAATATCCTGTCCAAATTAAAGATTTATTTCAAAAATTAGGTGCCAATTATTTTAATTTAAGTGAAAAAGAATTAAAAATAATTTCTAAAGTTAAATTAGATTTAGTAGGTATTAATTACTATTTTCCTACTCGGATTAAAAAGTATGAAAATGAAAAAATAGAAGCTAAATGACAAACATTAATGTCATTTTATAAATGAGAAAAAGCAGTTATGAATCATCATAGAGGATGAGAAATTTATCCACAAGATATTTTATCAATAGCTAAATTGATTAAAGAAAAATATGACAATATACCATTCTATATCTCTGAAAATGGAATAGGTATATCTCGAGAAGAAAAATATAGAAATCCAAAAACTTTAATAATCGAAGATGATTATAGAATTGATTTTATTAAAAACCATCTTATTTATGTTTATAAAGCAATCGAATATGGCGCACCTATTTTTGGGTATACTGTATGAGCTGTTTTTGATTGTTGATCTTGACTAAATGGATACAAAAATAGATATGGATTAATCGAAATTGATTTAAGTACTTTAAAAAGAAGGGTTAAAAAATCAGGAATTTGATTTAAAGAGTTAGCATCTAATAATGGTTTTAGTTAGCGATTAATTGTATATATAAAAATCCTAAAAATAACTATATCCAAACTATTGATAAAATCTATAATTAAATTAACTAATTTAGATATTTGAAAAAGTAAAAACAATTTAAATGTTTATAATAATTAAATAAATTAAGAAAAAAAATATTATGAAATTATTATTAGTATGCTCAGCCGGAATGTCTACATCATTGCTTGAAAAAGCCATAAATGACAGTTTTAAAAAACAAAATATAGAAGGGATTTGCCATGCTATGGGCTCAGAATTAGCTAGAGAAAAGTATAATGACTTTGACATAATTTTATTGGGCCCTCAAGTAAGATTTATGCAAAAACAATTTCAAGATTTAGTTGAAAATAAAAAACCAGTTATTATTTTAGACTCATTTTTATTTGCTACAGCAAATGGAGAAAAAATCATTGAAGTGTGTAAGGACTTATTAAAAAAATAGTGAAAACTTTAGGTTTTTCTATTTTTCCTGAGTTTTTAGGGGTTCAAAAAACTATTAATTATATAAAAGAAGTTAACAAAGATAAAAACTTTGAATGAGTTTTTATGAGTTTACTGTCTACTAAAGAATTTAAGGATTTTCAAGAGCTTGAATTAATTTTTGCAACTTGTAAAGAACAAAATTTAAAGCTTGTAGTTGATGTTAGTGAAAACACATTTAAGAATTTAAATATAAAACTAGATGATGCGAATTTTTGAACTAGTAGAGGAATCTTTGGTTTAAGAATCGATACAGAGATTGATACTAAATATATAATTAATTTTATTAAAAATAGAATTCATATTCAATTTAATGCTTCAACTAACAAAGAATATGTAGAAAATATAATAAAAAATAATAGGATTGATTTAAATTTTATTTCAGTATGCCACAATTTTTATCCATTACAATACAGTGGTTTATCATTTGAAAAATTTATAAAAAACTCTTTATTTTTCAAAAATATGAATATTCAAGTCGGGGCTTTTATAACTCATGATATTTACTCTGAGAATATTATTAATTCAAAAAATAAACATCACCCAGTTCCTACTATCGAAAAACATAGAAATGTATCAATTATTAACCAATTGTATGAAATGCTAAGCTTTGATTTTATTGATATGATAATTATTTCTTCTCATTATATAAAAGATTTTCCAATAGAAAAAATTCAAGATGCTCTTATTAATTACAAGAGTATTATCGACTCAAAAATTATTGATCTAGAAGCTGAACTGATCCCTAACATTAGTAAAATGGAAAAAGAAATCATAGAGTGTTATGATATTGTAAATCTAGCAAATGCATCTATTTATAAAGACCATTTTAAGATAAATGATAATTATCATATTAATCGTTTAGATAATAGTGATTATTTTATTCGTTCTTCTGCTCCAAGAGTTTTATATGATGTTAAAACAATTAATCCCGATCCTCAAAGAAGTATAAACAAATTTAATTTAGGTGATATAGTAGTTTTAAATAAAAATTCTAACTATGCTGGAGAATGTCATATTGTTCTTAAACAAATAGAAGTTGATGAAAAAACTCATAATCTAGTTGGCAGAATAGTTCCAAATAGTTTATGAAAATTATATTATGTTAATGGTGGAAGAAAATGGAAAATAATAACAAAACAAAAATAGATTGAAACTCTCTTAGTATGCAAATGATAGTTTTGGCAGGAGAAGCAAAAAGTCTTGCTATGGAAGCACTTCATTTATCAAAACAAAAAGAAAAAGATCAAGCATTTGAAAAAATAAAATTAGCAGAAAAAACAATAGGTGAAGCTAGCCATTTACATTTTGAGGTAATACAACAAGAAGCTCAAGGTATAGAACATCCTTTTAGAGTAATTTTTTTACATGCAGAAGACCAACTTTTGACGACCCAAACTTTAATTTTATTAGTTAAAGAATTGATTGAAATCAATCTAAGAAGCTAGTATTTTCTAGGATAAAAGCTGGAAATTTTTCCAAGCATATTCAAAATTATAAAAACTATTGATAATTTTATATTATGTTGATGGAAAATTTTTATTTTAAAAAAGCAACTTCAATTTTAAATTTTTTAAATTATTTGTTGTTGTTTTTAACTTTTTCTGCTGGACTAGCTTGAAGCACAGTCTCGGGTATCACTAATAGTGGGATAGGCATTTCACTATTAGTGTTTGCCTTATTATTTAGTATTGGATTAGCAAGTTTTAAGACTTGTAGTTTTTATTGCAAAAGAAATACAATAAATTATGATTTTTGGATTCAAATTATTAAATATATTTCTTTTTTCTTATTGCTTATTTTATTTATTTTAGGCCTTACTTTGATTAGAATGGAGGCATCTTAAAATATGAAAACTTGATTGCAAAATAAATTGCTTCCTGCGATGAATAAAATAGGGAATCAAAGGCATTTGGCTACTATTCGTGATGCTTTTGCAGTTATTACCCCGATTATTATCGCTGGATCATTTGCGGTTTTATGACGTAGTGTATTGTTTAACCCTGGTGCTGGTAATGGGGCTTTAACAGGTTATTGGTTTCATTTTAATAACTTCCAAATACCAGGGGGGGCAGATAGCGTATATTATCAAATATTACAAGTTCTTTCCCAATTTATGGTTTATTTGCAAGTTGCAACAATTAATTCTATTTCAATTTATGTAGTTGCAGCTTTAGGTTATTATTTAGCCAAAAATAAATCTATGGATTCTCCATATTTAGCTTCAGTGTTGGCACTAACCGCTTATCTAATTAGCATTAATTTAATGACCTCAGTAAATTGAGAAGCATCATTATACTGATTAGGAGCTAGGGGAATGCTTGGAGGAATAATAATAGCTATTGTAGCGGTTGAGTTATATGGTGTTTTAACTAAAAATAATCGTTTAGCTATTACTATGCCTGATGGTGTGCCACCAGCTGTGGGTCGTGCTTTTGCTAAATTGTTCCCTATTATTTTTTCACTACTATTTGTAGCAGCTATAAACTTAATTGTTTGATTACCGACTTATAAATTTTATGGGGAAGAAGCGCTTTGAGATGCAAAAGAGGGTGCTGCTCTTAAGATTACATTGAGTAAAGACTTTAAGTTTGATGATAAAAATACTGGTTTGTTTTTTAAAGTATTTGGGAAAAATAAAGATAATTTTGATTTAGATCTTATAAAAATAAAAGATAAAAATATATTTGATTGATTAACCAATGCCAAAAATGCTAATTTTGATATTAATAAAATATCTAACGAACAAATAAACTTATTGAATGATGCATTTTTAAGAAAAGATGATGTTGTGATTTATGATCCTAATGGAGAAGATTTGGGTCTATTTATTAAAGAATTAACAAATAAAAAGTGAATTGATGATGATTTAGGTGCTAAAGCTCTTTCTGGTGGTATGACTTTTGTTGCATTTGTTTATATTATAGGAATCGCACCATTTTTATCAATAATTAGTACTAAGTCAGAGTTACTTCTAGGTTTGGCAATGCTTTATGTTTTCATAGCTTCTCTATTTTGATTTGCAGGGTTACATGGTATTAATATAGCTAATGGAATATTTAATCCAATATGGCTATTGTTATATGCTAAAAATCTTAGTGGTGGAAAAAATATTTTCGTTCAAGGTACTTTCGATGCATTTATCTTTATAGGGGGATCTGGTGCTTCACTAGCATTACTTATAGCAACATTAATTTTTGGAACTAGAAAAACTCAACATCATGAAATTTCCAAATTATCTACAGGGGCTGGAGTATTTCAAATTAACGAGCCTGTAATTTATGGTTATCCTATAATGTTAAATCCGGTAATGTTTATTCCGTTTGTTTTAGTAATGCCTATACTTTGTGTTACTACTTTTGTAGGTTATAAAATTTTTGGAGATAGCATTAATTACGTCAATGTTATCGTTCCTTGAACTGTACCATTTATTGCAGCAGCATTCTTAGCTACTAGCGGATCTTGAGCAGCTATAGTAATAGCACTTGTAAATTTTGTTATAGCATTTCTAATATATCTTCCTTTTGTTTTGATAACAAACTATCAAGCGAAAAAAGCTGAAAAAGAGTTAGAAGAAAAAAATAAAGAAATAAAAACAGAAAAAGTCGTCTTGCCTTAGCCTATATCTTTTACATTTGCATAAATAACTATATTTAAAGTATAATAAATTTTAATTTGGTATTTTACATACCAAATTATTATTATTTAATCAAGGGGTAAAATAAATAAATGTCAAAAATAGTCAATGTCCATGCAAGAGAGATTTTAGATAGTAGAGGTAATCCTACTATTGAAGTGGAAGTATGAAGCAAAAATGGTGGTTATGGTAAATTTATGGTTCCTTCAGGTGCATCTACTGGAACCTATGAAGCTAATGAATTAAGAGATGGAAATCTAAAAACTGAACAAGCTCAAAAATATGCTAAAAATTGATATGGTGGTAAGGGGGTTATGACTGCTGTTGATAATGTAAATTTAATAATTAAACCAAATATATTAGGCTTTGATGTTCTAAATCAAAAAGAAATTGATGATTTTTTAATTCAATTAGATGGTACTCCAAATAAATCAAATTTAGGGGCGAATGCTATTTTGGGTGTTTCTTTAGCAACTTTAAAAGCAGCGGCTAGTGAATTAAAAACTCCTTTATATAAACATATAAATAAAGATGCAATTAAAATGCCTATTCCTATGTTGAATGTTATTAATGGTGGTGCTCATGCATCTAATACTTTAGATTTTCAAGAGTTTATGATTATGCCTGTTGGGGCTAAAACTTTTCGCCAAGCTTTACAAATGGCTAATAAAGTTTTTCATACTTTAGCAAAAAATTTAAAAAATAATAATCATATCATTCAAGTTGGTGATGAAGGGGGTTTTGCTCCTAATTTAAAATCACATGAAGAAGCATTAGATTTTTTAATTAATGCTATAAAAGATGCAGGATTCGATCCTTCTCTTTTTGGTGAAAAAGCAATAGCAATAGCGCTTGATGCAGCAAGTAGTGAATTTTATGATGGTAATCATTACATATTTAAAAAGTTAGAAACAGCCATTAAAAATAAAAAACAAGGTTTTGAGCATTTAAAATTAGACGAACTAAAAACAAAATTTAACACTGATGAAATGGTTGAATATTGAGTTAACTTAATTAACAAGTATCCAATAATTTCAATAGAAGATCCTTTTGCCGAAAATGATTGAGATGGTTTTATAAAGTTAAATAAATTAATTGGAAATAAAGTTCAAATAGTAGGCGATGATTTATTAGTAACAAATCCTAACTTCATAAAAAAAACTATAGAACAAAAAGCTACTAATTCTGTTTTAATTAAATTAAATCAAATTGGAACTTTTAGCGAAACCAAAGAAGCTATTATGATTAGTAAAAAAGCTAATTTAACTACAGTTATTTCTCACCGTTCTGGTGAAACAGAAGATACAACTATTGCTGATTTAGCAGTAGCATTTAATACTGGACAAATTAAAACAGGTTCATTATCTCGTTCTGATCGTGTAGCTAAATATAATAGACTATTAGCAATTGAAGAAGAACTTACAAATAGCCAATATGATGGAATTAATTGTTTTTATAATTTAGATATTAAAAAATAGTTTATATTTTATAAACCTTTAATCTTTTATTAGTTTGATATTTTCTACCTAGTTTAGCTAATTTTTTCCCATTAATTTTTACTGCATCGCCAGTGAAATATGTTTTATTTTGTTCAAAAATATATTGTCCTACACCATATATATCTATTGCTGTATCTTGTTTTTCAAAATCAGCAATTTTCTCAGGTGTTAAACCACCAGAAACTACAATTTTTACGTGTTTGCCATCGTTTTTATCTAACTCTTCTCTTAGAGCTTTGACTAATATTGAATTGACTCCATAAATTTTTGTTTTTTTATTTTCAAAATATTTGTCAACTATTTTGTCCGAATGGTCTAAAACTACCCCATAAAGCTTTTTTTTAAAATGTTTCAAAACTTTTAATGAATCATTTATTGCGTCTCCATTAAAATCTACCAATGCATATAGATCTAACTTTGGAAATATTTTTTGAAAATTCTCTAATGCTTTGATCAAATCATTATTGAACATTTGAATATATGAATGAGAAATAGTGCCAATAGCTTTAGTTTCCTGAATTGAACCAATAACTTGTTTTTTAGTAACTAATGTTTTTATTCCTCCTATAAAAGAAGCGTAGCCATCTAATTCTTGATTCAAATAATAATCAGCTCTGTCCCCCATATTTATTACTTTTTTATTATTTGTTTTTTCTACTATTTTTCTTGCACTAGTAGCTATCGAACTTGCTCTACTTAGAATCCCATCAATCATCCCTTCGAGTCAACCAAAATCATGTCAAAAACCTTCTATTTCTAAAACAGGCTCATAACTATTTATAATAGAGCCATCATCTAAATATTTAATTTTTAAAGAGTTTATACTAGTATGATTCTTTAACAATTCTAGTATGTATTTAATACCAGCCAAAACAACATTATTTTTTCATTGGAACCATTGCATAGTTATTATGTTAGAGTTAGTTTTTTTAGCAATTGTTCTAATATTTAAAAAATACTGTGCTATATATGGGTCTAGTTTAGTGTTCTTGTTAGCATTCATTATAATTTCTCAAATTTTATTTAATTTTTTATATTTGTTGTTAATAAAATAAAATTTATAATAAAAAAACTTATGAATAGTAAAAACGAGACTATAGTTTATAGTTTTGCACTAGAAAAACAAAACTATTTGGCAAGAAAAGCTAGTTTAACTTCTAAATTAGATAATATTATCACTTCTATTATTATTGTAGTTAATCTTCTTACTATTATTTTAGCTAGTGTTGCCCTTCATTTATTAATTAAAGAATATAAAACTAATAAAGCTAGTTTTAGTCAATCCACTTTTATTGCTTCATTTTTTTCATTATTTTTTATTATTTTTTCTTTCGTTCTAGGCATTTTTATAAAAGTTTATTCACATTTTAATAGATCTAATGAATATGAAGAAGCAATTCAAAAAATTAAATTATGAATCGCTCAATATGATTTTAATAAAGATGATTTTGACAGCAAGGATAAAGACCAAATTATGTTAAACAAATTAGAAAAACTAGATAATTATTTAAAAACTATTAAAAAAAATAAAATTGAAATAACAAAAATAATTTTGAATCAAGCAAAAGAGAAAAAGTAATTATGTTTAATTATGATACTTATATTTATCAACAATTTAAAAAAATTAGAATAAATATATTTTTATATAATTTAATCTTTTATCTGTTATCTACTTTAATTATTTTGCTTACTTTTTTTATCACTATCTCATCTTTAATCTTTTTAAAACAAAAGTCCGATAAACCATTGTGATACCCTTATTTTGGTGCAATAGTAAGTTGTTTTAGCACATTTTTCTCATCGTTAATAGGATTTTTACAAGTTCAAAACAAAATAAAAGTTTTACAATACAAATATAATAAATTGGAATTTGAAATTAGCAAATATGAACTAAATTTGAAGCCTAAATATAAAGATCTAGATAGTAAGTATTACTTATTTTTAAAAGTAGAAAATATTCTTAATAGTAAAAATGAAGATGAAAAAGCAGGATAAACCTATAGATTTAGCATATTGTATGTTAAAAAAAATTAAAAATAAAAAGATGATTTATAGTTATTTTTATTTATTTTTAAATGTGTTCTTATTTATTATTTTTGCTTCAACTAGTATATTAAATCTATTTATTCTAGATGGTTTAAAAAAAATAGAAACTATTCAGTTAATATTTTTTATTATTTCTATTTTATCAGCAATTGGGACTTTAGCTTCTAGTTTAAATAGTTTATATAATTTAAGTTTCTATAGCAAGAATTATAAACACAAATCATTGTTAATTGAAAAAGAAATTAGAATGTTCAAAGACTTGAAAAATAATAAACAAATAGAGGAATCAAATATATTAGAATTTCTCGCTAAGATTCAAGATATATTAAATAATTAGGAAAAACAGGCTTATTTTTCACAAAAAACAGCTTTTTATGTTTGTTTTTGTTAATTTATTTTATGAAAATCTTTTTGCAAGAAGATATAAAAGATTGCGGACTTTGTGTTATTAAGTCTTTTGTTAAACATTACTATTGCTTAAATCTCGATATAAATATCTTGAAGAAAAAAGCACATTATACTAATAATGGTATAAACGGAACTGAATTAATTAATTTAGCAAATTATTGTGGTCTAAAATTGGAAGCATTTGAGACAGATGTTAATAATTTATTTAGTTCTAAAATTAATAATTATTTTATTGCATTAATAAAAAACCAAAATTACTATCATTATGTTATTGGTAAATTAAAGAGAAACTCTATCATTATTTATGATTCGCAATTAGGTTATAAAAAAAGAAAAACTATAGATGAGTTTTCCAAAATATTTTGTAATGTTATTTTTATAGTTAAAACTAATAAAAAGAAAATTAATTTAAAAACTAAATCTAATACAGTGTGAGATGTTTTGATTAATAATTGGTGATTGATATTTTTAAATTTAGCTATTATGGTACTAACTTTAGCTTTTCAAATACTGTCTACTTTTAATATAAAAATAATAATTGATTGAATTTATCCTTATCGCTTAGAAAAAAGTTTATTAAATATTACTTTTATTTTTATCGGGTTTGCTTTATTTATTTTTGTATTAACATGACTAAAAAATTGAATCTTTTATAGGTGGAGTGTTTATTTAGAAAATCAATTTTATTACAAATATTTTGACTATATTAAGTCATTTGATTTTTTTAAACAAAATACTTTTACAACCCCAGATTTACTAAAAAGATTGTCAATTATCAAAATGGTAAGTTCTTATGTTTCTTCGTTTCATTTGATGATATCTTATAATCTAATTTTAATTATTTCCATTCTTTTGTTAATTTTGAATATTAACATTTATTTTTTTGTATTTTTACTATCTATAGGGTTCTTTTTGGCTATTTATTTTTTATGTACTCATAAATTATTGGTAGATTATGAAAATGACTATATAAAAACTTCTCAAGAGTTATTAATAGCTCAATATGACTTTATAAATGCAAGAAACGAATTTAATAATTTCGAAACGAAAAATTATTATTATGAAAAGAAAAATAATCTGTATTTAAATTCAATAAAAAAAGAAAAAGCGATTTGAAAACTTACTAATAATAAGAATTTGGTTTATGAGTTTTTTAATTTGATTCTGCCAATAGTAGTTACATATTTTGGGTTTTTATTTGTCTTTCAAAATAAATTTCAAATAGGACAAATATTTTTTATCTTTACTATCCTAAACTATTATCAAAACTCTTTTAAAGAATTAATAGTCTTTATATTAAAAATTCCAGGTTATAAAAAAAATATAGAACTCTTTAATTTCTTTTTTTTGTTTAATCAAAGTATTGATACAAAAGAAAAACAAATTATTAGTAAACTTAATTCCATATCGTTTAATTGTGCAGCTATAGGTTATAGCCATCAATTATATAAAATCAATAATTTTACAATAAGTTCTTCTATGGTTATTGAAGGCAAGTCAGGCATAGGTAAATCAACATTCTTAAATGTGCTAGCTGGCAAATTTTTGTTTCAAGAAAATTTTTATATTAATAATATCCATTGGCCTTTAATAGATTATGAGAAATACTCTAATTACGTTTTACATCTAAACCAAAATAATTATTTGCCAAATGAAACAATTTTAGATTATATAACTCTTAAAAAAGAAAAATATTTAGAAGAGTTTTTAAACAATTGTCAAAAATTTAATCTTCTTATGTTGTTAAAAAAAGTCAACTTAAATTTAAATGCTAGTATTGTTGACAATGGCAGAAATTTTTCTAGTGGCCAAAGACAGTTGATTTTTCTATTAAAGCTATTTGTAAAAAAATATCATTTAATTCTTTTAGATGAGGCAGCCGATTCTTTAGATGAAGTAACATACAAAAACATAAGGAATGGTATTTGTGATTATCAAAATAATGCAATTTTTGTTGAAATATCACATAACAAAAAATACATAAAATATGGAGAAGTTGTTGGTTTTGAAAATATTATCACTACCTAAAAAACTTATCTTATATTGCACAAATTTAATTTTTTGTAGCATTTTGTTATTTATTACTATTTTATTAACTTTTAAAATTGAAAAAGCTATTAATATTCAAAGTTTTAGTTATGGGTCTCAGAAGCATTATTTAGTTCTGAAAAAAGATTATCAAAAAATAAAGAATGTTAATCAAATATACTTGAATGGTGATGGTTTGAATGAAATTTATAAAATTAAAAGTGTCAAATATAACCAAGATTTTGCAAATTATCAAATCAATTTTGTAGATGAAAATAAACTTAAAAGTTATAACTTAAAAAACAACCAAATAGTAGGTGTTTATGATAAGGTTTCTATATATAGTTATTTAGTTGAGTATATTAAACAATTAAGGAATTAGGGATCTATAATTTGGCCGAAATAGAAATAATTAATTTTTTTTAATAAAAATATATAGGGTAATGATATTCTTACAAACTATATAATACTGCTATTTCTAATCAACATTTAATGTAAAGAATACAATGTTTTGAAAAGTTTTATTTAATGCAATTAAATGATTGACTTTAATAATATATAATCATTATCCATGGTTACAAATGATTCAACACCAACTACAATAATAATAATTGTTTTATGTATGCTAGTAACAGTCTTATTAATAGGACTTGTTGTGGCATTAATTTATTTGAAAAGAAATAAAAATAATCCAAATCAAGACAATCAATTTATTAATAATCAATTACAAACTCTTAGAGATAGTATGAGCGACGATTTGAATAAGATAGACAATAAAATATTTCAAGTTTTGGAAAGTAAATTGAGTGATTATAAAAAGGATATAAATGTTCAATGAGAACAACAAAGCAAAATAAAAGAACAAATTAATAGTCTTATTGATTCTAAACTTAATGATTATAAAACCGAAATAAACATCCAACGTTCTAACCAATTAAAATTAAATGATGATATCCAGTTAATGGCGAAAGATTTTAGCGAAATTAAGCAAAAGGTTTTTGATATAAAAGAAAAAAGTGAAAAATTAACTAATCTAGAAAATAAAATGCAAGATGTTCTTAATGTTTTTGTTAACAATAAGCACAGAGGAAATTTAGGAGAATTTAATTTAGAGCAAATTCTAATTGATACTTTTGGTGAAGATCAAAAAAGATGACAAAAATCTTATCAAACTAGTTTGGGAGTAATTGATTTTATAATTTTTTTCGATGACCAAAAAATGAAAATTGGTATTGACGCTAAGTTCCCGTTAGATAATTACCAAAAAATTCATAAAGCACTTGATAAGGAAAGTGTTAATCACTATAAAAAACTATTCGAAAATGATGTAAAAAACAAAATCAATGAACTTAAAAAATATCAAAAAGATATTGAAAACGTTGTTTTATATATTCCTAGTGAAAATATTTTTGCTTTTATTCAAGCTGAGTATATAGATTTAATTAGAAAATCACATAACCAAAAGATATGAATTACTGGTCCTACTACACTAATAGCTATGATAACAGTAATCGGTAGACTAGACCAAAGCAAACAAATGGAAAATAATTTAAAAAGTGTTATCCAAAATATTGAAAAAATCTTTGAAGAATACAAAAGATGAAACGATAGATTTGATAATGTTAAAGATGCATTTATCAAAGTAAATAAAACAATTGGTGCTTTGGATATCACTAAAAATAAAATCTATAACAAAATAGAGAAAATGCAAAAAGACAAAAATAAGCTAATTGAATTTAAAGACTCTACAAATAATAATAATAGTAGCAGTGATTGAGAACTAGATATGACTCAAGACTCAAAACAAGAGTTAGAAGATTACTAAACAAAAAACAACCAATAGAATTTTTTAAATAGTTAAATTAATTATCAAAAGCAATACTTTTTAAATCTAAAATGTATTATGTTTAAAGTTAAAATCGTTCATTATTATTTACTTCCAGCCAATTCCATCTCTAATGTTGAACTTTGAATTTGCATGCAGTGTCTTTCATAACCAGAGACAATTAATAGTGCTTGACCAGTATTAGCTCTAGCTATATAATCTACTTCATTAGTAGTAAAGCCACCATAAGAACGATAAAGTTTTTGAATATCTTCTAAATCTTGAGGCGCTAAATTAAAAATCATAGAATACTGAGTATTATTAATGATTGCCGTAGTCTTTTTAATCACTTGCTTGCTGCCAAAAAAGTCTTTAAGATTTTGAGTAGCTACGATCAAACCACCTTTATATTTTCTAATCCTTTTTGCCATTTGATACATAAAATTTAGAGCAACAGGGTTATCTTTGTCGATAGCCAAATGTGCTTCATCAACTATAATTACTATTTCATTTTGATTAATAAAACGATTCTTTTTTACTTCTTGCTTAATAAAGGCTAAAACTAAATATAACTGAGCAGCAATAACTTTCGGCTCATCTTGCTCAAATAAAGTTAAAACATCATAAACAACTAATTGATTAACAAAATTTAGCGTAGTATAACCATTTCATAATTTTTCATATTTACCATTAATTCCAAAATCAGTTTCAAGTAAATTAATAAACTCTAAAACTAACTCATCTTTATTAGCTTGATAAGAGTTTTTTAAAAGCTCAATCAAATCATTTATAATAGGGAATTTTTTAGCATTCAATTCACTTAAATTAGTCTCATTAGTAATATTTCATTTAGCATACAATTGCATTAAAAATTTATTTAAAACGCTAAGTTCTCTACCACTAAAATCATGATAAAGAGTTTTAAACCAATGCATTAACAATCTTAAATGGTTTGATAATGGCGCACTATTTTCATTTTTTTCTTTTTCATCTTTGAAGCTATTATCTAAAATTTGCAATGGATTAATTTTGCCTAATAGAGCATCCCCGGTATCAATCCATTGACCGCCAAAGTTATTACATAATTTTTGATACTCTCTTTCTGGATCGATTACTATTACATTTCTTTGCATTTGTAAGTGAAAACTAATTAGTTTTTTCAAAGTAAAAGATTTACCAGAACCTGATAAACCAAAGATTGCCATATTATGGTTTTTTCTTTTTTTATCTAACTTAAATAGATCGAAAACAATCGGTTCATTATAATAATTAACTCCTAAATATTGGCCTTTTTCATCACAAATCCCACTATTTAAAAATGGAAAGCTTGCCCCTAAAGTAGCACTAGGTATTTCTCTGCCATATTTATTAATTAATGGTTCATACAAATTTGGCAATAAAGAAGCAAGACCTTCTAATTGACGATAAGCCAAATTATTGACTTTTATTTCTAAGCTAGATAACTCTTTTTTCAAAATCTTTTCACTCATTTTTAATTTTTGATAACTAGTTCCATAATTCAAAAATAAAACATTAACATTCTTAAGAGTTTCATTAGCACCATTAATATTATCGATTAACTGTTGATAAGCATTAATTTCATATTCAAGCTCATTTCTAATAACATTAGACTTAGCCATAACTAGTCTAGTTCTAGTGTTATTTAAGGCCTTATTTAGTGCTTCTTTACTACTTTCTCTATCTTGAGGCCAAACATTAAAAACAATGGTTTGTTCGTTATTAGCTAACTCTGCTCCTCACAAATCTTTTATTAAAAAATGGTAATCATAAACGTTATGAATACTATAAAAAAGATCATTAGCTTTAAAGTGGTTTTTCTTTAAGCTAAAACTATTAAACGATAATAATTGAGCTAGTTCATCTTTATTTTTAATAAATTCTTCCTGACTAATTGGTTTTTGATAAGGATTTCAAATTAAATGCAAAATATTAGTAAGCTCATAATTATTTAATTCAAAGCCAGCTAAATTAGCAGAAGCTAATGAAGAAATTAAACTTTTCAAGTTCTCTTTTAATAAATTTTTGTTTTTATCATATACAAATACATAAAAATGCTTTTGAGTTTTATTCCCATTTTCAATTAAAGTAGTTTGTAATTGGTTGATACTATTTTCTAATAGTTTTTTTCTATTTTGGAAAGATAAATCATCTTTATCATTAACTTTATTTGATTTAGCTAATTGTTTTTGATAAAAAACAATAGTTGGATTAAAATCAAGCGGTCTGTCAAGTTTTATAATACTAAATGGGAAATTAGCATGTTTAAAAGCGCTTTGAAGTCCTGCAAACCATTTCTCTTGCTCTTGATTACTGTTTAGAGTTATATCAAAACCTTTTATTTCAAAACCACCAATATAAAATCCACCATAAGTTTTAATTAGGTCATCATCTTCAACTTTTTGATATGGAACTAACAAAGCTGTATCATTTCTGGTATTTATCTTATATTTTTTAACCGCAAATAAGTGTTTAAAAAATAGATATATAGCTTTCCAACCTTTTACTCCAACATTTACTTCTATTATTAGAGGTAAAGAAAAAATTGAAATAAGAACTATGCATAGTATTTTTGTTCAGTTAGCTATGTCTAAACCAAAAATAAACAAACCCATAAGAGATATCCAACCAGCTATTATTAGAATATCTACTATCCCTATATTTCTCCAAACAGTAATTTTATTTTTACTAATCGCTTTTGGAATTAAATTTCTCATATCTAATTCACTCCTTCTATTTTTATATTTTGATCTTGTCTTTTTCTTTTAATTCTTCTTCCGCCAATTCCTTTAGTAAATCTATTTTTTAGAATAAACCCAATCACTATAGTCATAATAATCGCCAATACTATGAAAGATATTAAGATTTGACTGCTAGGTTCTTCTATTCATTTTTTAACATCTTTATCTTTAGCGTCGGGATCTTTTTTGTCTAGGATTTGTTCATCTTTTTTATCTTTATTATCAATTATTTTTTCAAAAATAGCCTGCTTGAAATCATTGGATAACTCTAAATTAGTCTGCCCTTCTGCTTTATCCTTATTGATACTTTGTATAATAATATTCAGCTCACCACCATTAGTTTTAATAAAACTTAGTATGTCATCATCACTGGGGAAAATAATTTTGTAATCTTGATCTAGTTCTAGTGTTAAGATTTGATAGTTTTCATAATAATTTTTTAAAGTTTTTGCAATTTCATCTTTTAGTAGGTTTTTTAAATCTTCTTTATTAAATTTAGAAAAGTTTGCAATTTGACGTTTGAAATTAATACCATTTAGATCAAGAATGTTGTTTTTGTTTATTTCTAAATCTTCTTCTTTTTTCTCTTCTCCATCTGGATCTTTTTTATCAACAATTTTGTTATCTTTATCATCAATTATTTGTTCAAAGTCTGGTTGAATAAAATCATTGAATAAATTTAAATAAGTCTCTCCTTCTAATTTGTCTTTATTAATACTACGTATGGTTATTTTTAACTCACCTTGATTCGTTTTTATAAACCTTAGTATTTCATCATCAGTAGGAAAATTAATAGCATAATCTTTATCTAGTTCTAGAGTTAGAATTTGATAGTTTTGATAATACCTTTTTAAGGTTTTGGTAATTTCATCATTTAGTAGCTTTATTAAGTTTTTGACATTGAATTTGGAGAAGTTTGCTACTTGGCGCTTAAAAATAATGTCATTTAAATTGAAAATAATTTTTTTATTTTTTTCTAAATTATCATTATCATCAGGTTGTTTGGTATTTTTATCTTTATCATTGGGATCAATAATGTCAAAATCATTCTTATCATTTTCTTTATCTTCAACTATCTTTTCAAAAATAGACTGATTGAAATCATTTAATAAATATAGATAGGTAGTCCCACTAACTTTATTGTTATTAAGAGCTTCTATTGTTATCTTTAATTCACTTCCATTGGTTTGGATAAACTTTAGTATTTCATCATCACTAGGAAAAATAATTTTGTAATCACTGTCTACTTCTAGTGTTAGGATTTGATAGTCTTCATAGTAATTCTTTAAGGTAGAGACAATTTCATTTTTTAGTAAGTTTTTCAAATGTTCTTTATCAAATTTAGAAAAGTTTGCTACTTGACGTTTGAAATTAATTTTATTTAAATCAACAATAATGTTTTTCTTTTTATCTAATTCATCATCTTGTTTATCTTTTTCATTTGGATCTTCTTTATTACCACTTTCATCATCTTTATCATTATCATCAATTACTTTTGGAATTTCAGGTTTGTTAAAGTCATTCGACAGCTCTAAATAAGTTGTACCTTTTACTTTTAATGATTCAAAATTTGATTTGATTTGTATTTTTAACTCATAATCTTTATTTTTAATAAAGTTATCTAATTCATCATCACTGGGTAAATTAATTTGATAATCCTGTTTAGGCTTGAAATGA
This sequence comes from Stegodyphus dumicola, assembly GCF_044657685.1. Lineage (NCBI taxonomy): Eukaryota > Metazoa > Arthropoda > Arachnida > Araneae > Eresidae > Stegodyphus > Stegodyphus dumicola. The sequence goes on along the minus strand of NC_140777.1, from coordinate 715,483 downwards.
TAGTTTTTATATTCATAATAAAAATTATTTAAGTTCTTATTAACAAAATCATCTATTCATTTTGTAAGTTCATTACTAGTAAATTTACTAAAATTGTGGATTTGACGTTTAAACTTGATTAAACTCAAGTCAAAGGCTTTTTTATCTTCATAATATTGGCTATTTAAAATTGATAGAGTTAAACTATTTCTAGCTTTTTCACTAGTTGTAATTGCTATAACAGTTATTTTTAATTTAGCTTTTTTTTGCTTGTCAAAATCTAATAGAGTTAATAAATTTCTGTCGGCTAGCCCTAGAATTTGATAGTCTAAATTATTTTTTAATTGAAATTTTTCTAATTGATTATTTGCATGATTAATAATTTTTTGTCTAATTTGAGTTAATAAGTGGTCGTTAATCTTTAAATCATCAATGTCTAAACTAGATAAGTCAATAAAATTATGTTTATGTATATCGAGACTAATATATCTAGTTTTTATACCAGAAACATATTCTTTTCAATAGCCAAGAATTTGCTCATAGGTTAAATTGTCTAGTTCTTCGATATGTTTGTATTTCGCTAAAAAGCTTTTTAAATGATACCCTTGAATAGTACTCCAAAAATTAATTGCCAGATTTTGGTTATCTACCAAATCTAAAAATTTAAGATAGTTGTCATCTTTATCGTTATTTCCAATGACTATCGCTTTAAAACCATAATTATCTTTTTGATCAATAATGCGATATAAATAAGCACCTGATTCAGAAAAATAAACTTCTTTATTTCTATCTACTTTTATTCAATTGTTTGCTACTTGAAAGGTTTTTAGATCTAAACTAGTTCTTTCAATTTTTTTAATTCATGGATCTTCAAAACTTTCTAAAATACCTTTATGAGATACAGAAGCTTCTACTAAATAACCTTTATCAAATTTATTGTTTGTAATTAAGTTTCCTTTGCCATCTAATGGATCTGATGCAAAAGCGCTAGGTGGTTTCTTTTTAATCCAAACTATTTGAGTTTTAGTTCCAGTATTAACATTTATTTCTTTATCGTACTTAGGATTCGGTTTGTTATTTTCTAAAAAAGGAGTTATCAATTCTTTTTGTTTATAGTTTTCTGTTTTATCAGGATCTCAAGCATACCATTTCAAAAATAATGGTGGTATAAATTGCTTAATAACATAGTTAGTTTTATAAGTATATTGTGTGTTCTTTTCTTTTTTATCTATACCAGTTAACTCAATCTCAAATTGTTTATTAACATTATTATCTGCCATAAGTTGGTAAGTAAATTGATAATCTAAAACATCAATCTCAGTCCCATTAATTTTCATTTTTTCATCATTTTCTTTTAAAGCATCGAAACGTAAAAAAGCAGTAGTGCTATAAATATTTTTGTCATTTAATATAGTTGGCTCATCATCTATTAAATCACCGTCCGGATTAGAAGGGTTTACTACTTTCCCTGGCGTTATTTTTAGTCTTGATATCAAACTTTCTTTTTTGTTCTCATGAAATTTCTTTCAATAATTATCTCAATAAGTCTTTGTTAAAATAACTTTTAAATTAATTTCAAACTTTCATAAAACAATTCTATTATCATTAGGATTATTAAATTTAATGACTATGATAGCTCTATTAGTAGTTTCATCATAGCTATATTTTTGAATATACTTTTCTCACAAACTATACTTGTCATCCTTTAAAATTGATTTGATTTTACTAGTAATCAAATCGTCAGATTTTTTTAAATTATTAGACTCTAAAATAGAAGTAGAATGATCAGATTCGTATTCAATAGTTGTTTTGTTTAGTTTTTTTTCTAATTGTATCTTAACAAACTGATTTAAATTAATATTAAGTTTTGCTTCAAACGTCCAAACTCTACTTTGGTTTGAATTTTGATCATTAAATTTGAAATAAATTTTAACTTTGTTACGATAAAAATCATATTCGTAATCTTTAATATAGTTTTTTCAAAATTGATACTTATCTCTTAATTTATCTTGCAAAAATTTATTAATTTGATTAGTAAAATTTGATTTATTTTTACTATCGGAAATATTTGTGGGATAGTCAGAATTAATGGTAAAAGTCTTATTATTTAATGACTTATCTAACTCTGATTTAACTCATTGATCAAAATAAATTTTTAAATAAATATTAAAGCTCCAACTAACTCAATAGCCACTATCTGGATGCCTAAAGTTTATATTAACTCTTACTTTATTGTAGTTAAAATCATATTCATAACTTTTAATATAATCCTTTCACTCTTGATATTTGCTATAACCTAGAGAATCTTTTAATAAATTAGTAATTTTGTCATTAAATTTAGACCTATTCTGACTATTAGAAATACTAGTAGGGTAGTCATAAGTGAGTGAAATTGTTTGGTTGTTCAGTTTATTATTTAACAAATGCTTAACATTCTGATTAAAATTAACTCTAAGATTTAATTTAAACTTTCACTCAACTTCAGAATTAGTATTTATATCATTAAATTTAACTTTTAAATAAACTATTTTGCTTGAATAATAATAGTCATAATAAAAATCATTTTTTCATCAATCATAATACTTGCTCCCCAGGTTATTTCTAATTATTTGGTTAAGCCTACTATTAAATTTATATTCATTTTTACTAGAAATACCATTAGGACTATCATCGTCTATTCAAACATTTTGGTTAGTTAGTTTATTTAAACTATTTTTAATATGAGAGTAATTGTAAGTATTTTTAATTTTTACATTTTTAATATATGCTTGAAAATTTACATATTGACTACTATGGCTTAAATTACTATCCCCACTATAAGTGAAGTCAAATTGCCCTTTTATATAATTACTAGATTTATATACTTTGTAATAAACTATTCCTTTTAAAGTTTTAGTTTTATATCAAAATCCATATTTTACATCCTTAGAATATGAAAGTATTGTTTGTCATCCAGTACCACTTTCTATTGAATTTAAACTCCAACTAGCACTACTACTTGAATAATCATAACCATCAATTTTTCAGTTATTGACAGCTGAAACTTTTCCATAATAATCAAAATTAAGATTTCCATAATATTTTTTAAATTCATCCCAACTGCTTGCATAATCACTTCATTTTAATAAAATAAAAGAACTTGTTTGATAGTAACTAGAACTCATCCCATCTTTACTATAAGAATGACTATAACTAGAATAAATATCTTTATAAAACCTTCTACTTTGATTACTTGATCTAAATTGATTGTTAATAATAGTTTTGTCTTCTAAATTATGATTTTTGTTTAGAATATCTAACTTGTTGTTTGATTCTGGTTTAGGTAAGCTTAAATTATCAACTCCATTATTATTAAGACTAACAACTTTTTTTTCTTTAGGTTTGTCTTTATCTATAGGTTTTGCTTCATCGCGATTCAAACTATTAGATAAATTCTTTTCTTTTTGTGTTTCATCTTCTAAATCTTTACCATATATTTTTTTAACTTTGTCTTTATCATAAACTATTAAATTATTAGGTAAAATGCAACTTAAACTAAATAGACTAAAAACCAAATATTTACCAATCATCTATCTCCTTTTTTTAATTCAGATATCTAAAACAATTGGTAGAAGTTACACATTAATGGTTAAACTAATGAATAATATAATTACTTTTCATAATTTATTTTACTAATGCGCTTATTAGAAAATCCTGCTTAATATGTTTGGGCACAACTAACTATTAATAATTTATTAAAAAAACATAGGTCATTTTTTTAAAAACTAAGACCGATATTCATTAAAATAAAAATAAAAAATAGATCAAAGTATCTATATGAACTTTGACCTATACAATATATTAATTAAATAAATTTCTTCTTAAAACTAAATATTTATAAAAAACTTTAAAAAACTAATAATTATTCAACATTTATAAATTCAACTTTAATTTTGTCACTTTCTAAAAGTTGAACTATAGCAAAAGTTTTGCCTTTTGGAGAACGAGGTTCTGTAACTGAACCAGGGTTTATAATGGTAATATTATCTCTAGTTTCATGATATGGAACATGGGAATGACCAAAAAACAAGATATTCAACTCATGTTTTTTAGCAAATTCAAATAAATTGTTATAGTAATTTTCTAAACCATCATCATAACCATTTCCAACTGTATGACCATGAATATAACCTATTTTTTTATTTTCAAGGTTTACAAACTTTTCAAACTCATTGTCTTTATTCCAATAATCCACATTGCCTTCAACGTAATGTGTAAATAAAGAAGCTATTTGTTGTTCTTCTAATAAAGAATCACCTAAATCAAACGAATAATCACATTCATACTTATTCAGTATATTTTTTACTAATTGTAATTGACCATGGCTATCGCTCATTACTAAAATTTTCATTTTCCATCACCTCTTTTATTTCTTTTTCTATATAACTAATGGGAATATATTCATAACCCAAAAATTTTATTTTTTCATTTTTTATTATATAACAAGACGGTACTTTTTCAACTTTCCAAAAATCGGAAGTTCTTAGTAAATTTTTTTCTTCAGCATTTATTTCTATAATTTCAAAATCTTTTTTAGATAAGGAGCTGATTATTTTAGAATCACCAATAAATTTTTTTAACACTTTACAATCTCCGCATCAAGAAGTTGTAAAAATTAATAAGTATGTTTTATTAGACTCTAATGCTATATTTAAATCTTTTAATTCCATAGTTTAAATTATTACCATAATTAAAAAATAAATTAATAAAATAACAAAATTTAATCATATTAAAAATTGCAGCCATACTAACCCGTATTTTTTTTGCAAAAGATGCAAACCATAATTAAAAAAAATAAATCATAGGGGGAAATAAAATGTAAGTTCTTTTCATTTATTGTTAAATAAATTCTTAATAAAAGAATTGTGTTCATTGCCACCTCTAACACTATCAAAAAATAAATATACTAAGTAGTTAAAAAATATGATTAATAATAAAGTAGCATAAGTCAAAACATAAAAAAAAAATAAAACATAAAATAAACGAAAAATATCTCGTTTATTCCATTGTCTAATTGGTAGATTTATTTTTTTCACTATTAGCAATTTTAAAATATTTTCAAAATTTTAATCACTAATATTTAATAGTTCTTTTACATCTGAAGCAATGTTAATAACATTAGTTCCATAAATAATTTGAATTTCATTACTTGAAATTAATTGACCATAATTTTTGGTTTGTTTAATCAAAACTGGATCAAATAATTTAATATCTTTTAGTTTCACTCTTAGCCTAGTTGCACAATTTGAAACATTTAGAATGTTGTCTTTTCCACCAAGAGATTTAACAATGATTTGAGCTAAATTTAGATTATTATCATTATTTATTTCTCTTAATCCTTGATTGCTAGCAATTTCTTCTTTTTCTCTACCTAAAGTTTGAATATCAAAATAAGTGATAGCAAAATAGAAAATAACAAAATAAACTACTCCAGCAATAGGTCCTACTATAAATAATCCTCAAGGTTTAGTAATTTTGGTTCAACCTAATCCATTAACTAGTAAGAAAGTAATAATTCCACTTCCTCTAGTTGAGACTGCACTGAACCCAAAAATATACATAAACATATAAACTAATCCCATTAAAAGTGCATGAACTAATTGCATATATGGGGCAATAAAACAATACATAAACTCAATCGGTTCAGTCACTCCGCTAATTGCTGAAGCTAAAATACCTGAAGAAATTGCGCCAAAAATCTTTTTTCTATTTTGTTTTGGACAAGCATAATAAATAGCCACCCCAATTCCTGTTAAACTAAAAATATTTGTTGGAAAAGTCCCGTTAATAATTCAAGTATCTTTACTAGTTAATTTATCAGTTCAATTATCATCAAAAAGCTTTGCTATGGCTACACCATATATTCCAGTTGCTGTATTACCATTTGAGTCTTTGAAAGATTTAGCGCCAACTTCAGTGTAATATAATAAATTATTAAGAATTTGATGTAATCCAAAAGGTACTAATACACGATTAAAAAAACCATATAAAAATGGTGCAGCAGCCCCAATTTTATTTGGTGAAATACTTTCTCCCACTCATACAATTCCCTTAGATAAATAAACTCAAATAAAAGCTAGCAATAACCCAAATGTATAAACTACAAATGTGGTAGCAACAGGAGAAAAACGAGGCCCACCAAAGAAACTAAAAACTTGGGGGAATTTAATTTTGTAAGTATGTTTATGAACTCAAAAAGCCATTAAAGCTGCCAAAATTCCTCCTAAGGCCCCATAAGATCATCCTGTTACACCAAAACGAGTTATTGTTCCCTTTAAAATAGCAGCAATTTCTTTGTTATCTTTACCATCCTTTGCAGTTATACCCATTAAACTTAACATGAAAGCACTAGAAAAATATAAAGCTGCTAATGCCATCAAGCCTGATAGAGCCGCTGATAGCTTTTCTTTTTTGGCTAAACCAGCAGTTAGACCTATAGCAAATAAAAAATCGATATTGGTAATACCAATCATTCCAATATTTTTTATTCCATCGCCTATTGCTTTGTAAGTTTTATTTTCGATCTTAAATTGTGCTCCCATTGCTTGAAAACCATAGCCAATTACACCAATCAAGGCTAAAAGCGGGACTATAGAGACCGGAACTAATAAAGCTTTACCAAAAGCAAAAATTGAATTTTTAAATCTTAGTCAAGTTGGATTAATAGGGGGGGGGTTGTTTTATTAATCATTATAAAAAATATTATAAATTCTAATGATGTTAAATAAAATAGTAATTTTTTGAAAGATTTCTAAAAATTATTTTTATGAAACTACGAGATTATTTTCTCATATTTGTTGCAGTTCCAACTTTAATTGGTATTTTATATATTTATTATTTATGAAGTTTAACTAAATTTATTAAGGATTTAAAACTAAATTAGTAAAGATTTTAAGTTTTTATAAATTTCTTTCTCAACATTAGATCTAAAAATATCTGGTGCTACTCACAAATTAGTTGCTTTATTATAAACTCTAATGAAAACACTTAACTCTTTGTCTATGATCACAAATTTAAAATTTATCTTTATCCATTTTTTAATTAGATTATTGTTAAATGGTTCAAAAGTTAAATAAAACAACAATTTTCTTAATATAAAAATTTTTATGTATTTAAAAGTGTTTAAAAACAACAAAAACATAAATATTCATAGGTTTATTTGGGTTATCAAATCAAGGTGTTTTGAAAAATTCTGTGCTTTAGTTTCATCTATTCTAGATAAAGTCAAAAGTAACCTTGTTGGAAAAATTACTAAAATAATAAAAAATATGGGAAGTGTTATTATTTTTCAAAACTTCATCTTTAGCCTAATAATTGAATTAATAAATGCTATCAGAGTATCTTTTTCTATATTTTTATCTTTTATCATAATAGTTAGCTTTCAAAAATAGGATTAGAAAGTTGGTTTCTTAAAAAGTAATCTACAATAGTTTTGTTTATTTCAATAGAAAATAAAAAAGGTAATATCCCAAAAAAGCTTATTTTTTGATAAATTCACTTAAAACTTGAATAGTTTTTTATGTTTTTAAACTCTTTATCAACACTTTTATAAAAAATCTTAAAAAACATAGAAAAACTTATATAACTTTTTTTATTATAAATTGAAAGTAAAATCAATTTTAATATTAATATAAACTCTTTTAGTATTAAAAATAAATAGACTCATTTAAATGGTTCATTCAAATTTGATAAATCAATAAAACAACTTATTATTTTGAAAAATGCAAATAAAACAACAACTAATAAAAACTTTCAAAACAATAAATATTTATGAAATTCTTTTGTTAATAAGATTAATAATTGCTTTTTAGTTTGAATAGGCAAATCAGTTTTTATTAAATTAGTTAGTTTTCTATTTAATTCGAAATGTTTTAGTAATAAATACATTAGAGGTTTATACTAATAATTATATTTCTAATCATATAAAATTCTTGTTTTTATATTTTTATATTAATAAACTTTCAATTCTATGTGTAATAATTTGTTAATAATTTAATCGGTATAGCTTATTATTATTTAAAATTTTGTTTATATATTGTTTTAATTCTTGTTTGGTTTATTTAATAAAATTAAGTAAAAAGCTACTCATAAATACTATTATTTACAAATATATCAAATGCCTTTCTTATATCTAATATATATTATTTATAGAAAATCATATCAATCAAAGACTTTTATTTTTTTAATAAAATATTACATTAAAATTAAATAACTTAAAATGATAAATTATGAATAAAAATGATTATATAGATATTGAAAAATTAATGAAAAATAGAGTTAGTGCTAAAAGATTTGACCCTAATCACCAAATAGATGATTTAACCTTGGATAAATTGGTTGAAAGTATTAGACATAGCCCTAGTAGTATGGGTTTATTAAATACAAGAATTGTTATTTTTAAAAATGGCAAATTTAAAAATGATTTGGTCGATGCTTTCTATAATCAAGATAATTATAGAGAAGCTAGTGCTCATATTATTTTTATCACTGATAAACCTGAAATTATTTTAGAAAAAACTTGACCTAAAACAGTAGAAAATAAATTTAAAGAAAATACATTTGAATTAAAAGATGCTTATCATCAAAAATTTGTAAATTTATGAAATCAACGTTTTGATAATGGAAAAGATATTGAAAAAATAAGATGTTATTTGTACAATCAAGTTTATATACATCTAGGTGTTGCTATTGCTAGCGCGGCTGTATTAGACATTGATACATGTCCTCATGGTGGAATTGATAAAAAAGCTCTTGACAATTATCTTCATAAAAATAAGATAATTTGTCAAGATCAAGAGGTTGTTGTGGCTCTTGCTTTGGGTAGACTTGATAAAAAAAATCATATATTAACTTCAAAAACTAGACTTCCCAAAGACGAGTTTAAAATTGAAATAATTGATTAAAACTTTAATTACTTATGATTAAAAACAGCATTATAATCAAAGGGGCAAGAGAAAATAATTTAAAAAATATTTCTTTAACATTACCAAAAAATAAGTTAATTGTTTTTACTGGTGTATCTGGTTCAGGCAAATCTTCTTTAGCATTTAACACAATTTATGAAGAAGGAAGAAGAAGATATGTTGACTCTCTTTCATCTTATGCTAGACAATTTCTAGGTGGAACAAATAAACCATTAGTTGACTCTATCGAGGGTCTTAGTCCTTCGATATCTATCGAACAAAAAACTACTCATAATAACCCGAGATCTACTGTTGGAACTGTTACCGAAATATATGATTATCTTAGATTATTGTATGCAAGAATTGGGCTTATTTATTGTCCGAATAATCATGGATTAATTACTAGCCAAAGCATTGAAAATATAGTAAAAGAAATCTATAAATTTAAAACTAATACAAAGTTAAATATTTTGTCACCAATAGTAAATAATGAAAAGGGAACTTTTTACAATTTATTTACTAAATTAAAAGCTGAAAATTGAATAAGAGTTAGAGTAAATGGAGTAATTTATAAATTAGAAGATAACATTGAACTTGATAAAAATAAAAAACACAATATAGAAATATTAATAGATAGACTAATTTTAACAGATGATAATAGATCTAGATTAGTCCAAGCTATAGAAATAGCATTAAATGAATCTAATGGTTTAGTGTTAATTAATAACCTAGATAAGAAAACTGAAACAACATATTCTCAGCATCATTCTTGTTCAGTTTGTCATTTTAATATGCCACTAATAGAACCAAGAATTTTTAGTTTTAATTCACCAAATGGAATGTGCACTAGTTGTAAAGGTCTTGGTTTTAAAAATGAAGTCGATCCTAAAAAATTAATGCCTAACATGGATAAAAGTATTAATCAAGGTGGAATTAAATATTTTGAAAATTTAATTAACACTAGAAATATAGAATGGCAAGAATATAAAACTATGTTAATAAATAGCGATATCCCCTTAGATATGCCATTAAAAAATCTAAGTGCAAAAGAGTTGGATATTATTACTTATGGAAATAATAAAAAGATAAAAATTGATATTTTAACAACTTCTAATACAAGAACAGAAAGAATAAAAGTAGTAGAAGGCTTAGCTCAAAGGATTGAAAGACGTTATCTAACAACAAAAGTTGAAATGGCAAGAGCTTGATATCAAAAAACATTTATGTCGGAGCTTAATTGTAAAAAATGTAATGGTTCTAGATTAAATGAATATGCACTCGCTGTTAAAATTAACAATTTAAATATTTATGAGTTTAGCCAACTATCCATTAGTCAAGCTTTAAATTTTATCCTAAATTTAAAATTAAATGATAATGAAAAAGAAATAGCTACTCTTATTATTAATGAATTAGTAAATAGACTTTCATTTTTGAGTAATGTTGGATTAGAATATCTTACTTTAATTAGAAAAGCTGAAACTCTTTCAGGTGGGGAGGCTCAAAGAATACGATTAGCTACTCAAATTGGTTCAAAATTAACTGGAATACTTTATGTTTTAGATGAACCCTCTATTGGTTTGCATCAAAAGGACAATCAAAAATTAATCTCAACTTTGAAACATATGGTGGGAATAGGAAACACCTTAATAGTTGTAGAACATGATGAAGAAACTATTAGAAGTGCTGATTGAATTGTTGATATTGGACCTCTAGCAGGAGATAGAGGAGGGTCAATTGTAGCCCAAGGGGAATTAAAAGATATTGAAAACGAAAGTAAATCTATTACAGGTTTGTTCCTTTCGAATAAAGAAAAAATAGACATACCTTCATTTAGAAGAAAACCAAAAAAAGATAAAAAATTGATTATTACTGGTGCTAAAGAAAATAACTTAAAAAACATCGATGTTGAATTTCCTTTAGGCCAAATAATAGCAGTTACTGGTGTATCTGGTTCTGGTAAATCTACTCTAATAAATGAAATTCTGGCAAAAGCTTTAAACCAAAAATTAACAAACCCTTTTATTAAACCAGGTAATTTTAAAGAAATTAAAGGCATTAAAAACAATGTTGATAAAGTAATAATAATATCCCAAAGTCCAATAGGTAGAACACCTAGATCTAATCCCGCTACTTATACATCAGTATTTAACGATATTAGAGACCTTTTTGCAGAAGTGCCTCTTGCTAGAGAAAGAGGGTATTTAAAAGGAAGATTTAGTTTTAATGTACCAGGTGGAAGATGTGATAAGTGCTACGGAGATGGTGTAATAGAAATTGAAATGCACTTTTTGCCTAATGTATATGTTAAATGTACTAGCTGCAATGGTAAAAGATTTAATTTTGAGACCCTGGAGTGTAAATACAAAAATAAGTCTATTTATGATGTTTTGGAAATGAGAGTAAGTGAAGCGCTAGAATTTTTTGAAAATCATCCAAAAATTAAAGAAAAATTACAAACAATTGTAGATGTCGGATTAGGTTATATTAAATTAGGCCAAAATGCAACTACTATATCAGGCGGAGAAGCTCAAAGAGTAAAATTAGCTACCTATTTACAAAAAAAACCTACTGGTAAATCTATTTACATATTAGACGAACCCACAACAGGGTTACACCAATATGACATTAAAAAATTATTGATCGTATTAAATCGTTTGGTGGATAATGGAGATACTGTAATAGTCATAGAACATAATTTAGATGTAATTAAATGCGTTGATTATATTATTGATCTAGGCCCAGGTGGTGGAATATATGGTGGCCAAGTTGTCGCTAAGGGTACACCAGAAGAAGTAGCTAAAAATAAAAAGTCTTATACAGGTCAATTTTTGAGTGAAATATTTAACAAAAATAAAAAAAGCTAATATTAATAAATTTTTTAAACTATCAAGCACCTGTTCTTAAAATTCCTAATACCTTTAATATACTAAATATTAACTTAGCTTTAAGTTTTTTTTCTTTATTATCTGAATTATTATAGTTTTTAATTTCATCTGTTAGAGATGGCTGGGTTTCATTATTGTTAGATTTTGATTCTTCTAATTTATCATAATCATAATCTTTATAATTCATATATTTATATAAATTAACATCAGTATGAGTTTCTTTGAAGTCCTCAATAAGATCTTTGTTTAAAAAATCAAAGAATAGTTTAAATGTTCTTTTAAGAATAATAATTAAATGGTTAAACTCACTATTTTCATATTCGGTTGGCTTTGGCTTAGTTGGGTTATAAGAATTGTCAAAAATATTTTTTATCAAATTTTCTTGCCAACCGATACCCACTCTTTCAAAAATAAATTTTATTATGCCTACAATAAGGTTTTTTGTTTGTTTTTGTTCATAATTATTTTCTATAAAAATACTTAGTTGTCCTAGTATCTTACTAATTTTTTCTACTAATTTATCTGAAAAAGTTTTAAAAGATTCAGGGTCATTTCAAATGTCTTTATCATTACTAGTTGTTTTTTCTAACTTAGCAATATAATCTATTAAAGCTTGAATTTCTTCATAAATACCATCAATAGATTCATGTATTGAGAAAGTAGTTAAGTCTATGCCTATCCATTTTTGGATTAAAGGTTTAATTGTATTTAATAAACTACCGATAGTTTTATTAAAGTCAAAAAAATGTATAAAGGGGTCATCTTTTTTATTTTCACTATCTTTATTAATATCATTATTTTTTTGGTAATAGTCTAATAACTCTTTAAAAAATAATTCAGAAGATTCACCAAACAAGTCTTTTTTTAAGTTGTCCACCATATTTTTTAAACAAATCGGTTCAGATCATTTTGTTTTACTATATTTAGATTTTATATATCGCAAAAAAGCTTCTAGAAATATTTTAAATTTTCGTTTTCCTTCTGGTTGTATTTCACGTTTATTTTGTTCGCCTTTTTTTTCTCCAAAAAAATGATAAATTTCTTTAAGTCTGGTTGATGTTTTTGTTGGAGAAATTATTTTTTTAATGTTCTCTATTACATTATGTGGAATGACATATTCAAAACCTTCTTTTAATTTTTCAGCTATTTCTTTTTTATAAGTTTCATTTTCTTCGTTGTCTTTACCACCATAAACGAAGCTTCTCATAATATTTGCATATTCTTCTTTATTCTCACTATCTTCGCTAGTGTTTAAAAAAGAAAAATTTCTAATATTGTTAAAAATTTGTTCTTTATAACTAATTACATGTCTTGAATCTCGAAAACTATCTCTTAAATTTTTGAAATGAGATTGTTTTTTCTTTCCATCGGATAATAGTAGCTCTTGCGAACTAGCATCGTTATTTAAACCAATAATATTAGCAAAGATGTTTTTAATCTCTCTAGTACGATTAATAACTTTATAATAAACAAAGTATCCAGAAACCAAAATAGAAGTTAAAAAAGTAGGGATAACTAAAAACCCAAAAATTTTTAAACCTTTTCTAAGTCTATTTTTGGTTCTCGAAAGCATAAATAATTATTTTATCACAATAAAAAAAACCATATATAAACATATATGGCAATTTAAAAAATGTAATTAATTATTCTAAATAACTTATACTAACTCAATATAAGCCATTTTAGTGTTATCACCACGACGATTTGGAGCTTTAATAATTCTGGTATAACCACCATTACGATCTTTATATTTTAAAGCAATTGTTTCAAATAAATAACGACCAATTTTAACACCATTTACAGTAATAGGGCGCAAAAATGCTTCTACGTCTCTTCTTGCAGCTAAGGTTTGTTTTTTGGCTTTTGTAATGATTTTATCAACTTTTTGTTTTAATAATTTTGCTCTAGCTTCTGTTGTTAGTACTCTTCCTTTTGCAAGAACATCACTAACTAGATTTCTCATTACATGATTTAATCAAGTTGCATTTTTTTTGAAAACATTTGTTGGATTTATACCCATTAGTCACCATCCTCTAAAGTAATATTATATTCAGCAAGTTTTTTAATAATTTCTTCTTTGGATTTTTGACCCAAATTCTTAATTTCGCCCAATTCTTTAATAGTAATAGTTTTTAATTCTTCTAAAGTATTATAACCAGCTCTTTTCAAAGAATTATAAGATCTAACTGATAATTCTAATTGATTTATTGGAGTGTTTTCATTATCTTGATTTTCAGCACTATTTACTTCTTTTGCAAACATTTCTTCAGGCTCCAAATAATCTAAGTTAGATAAAATTTGAAAGTGAGCTAATAAAATTTTAGAAGCATTAACAAAAGCATCGATTGCTGTTATAGACTTATCAGTGATTATATTAATCTTTAATTCTTCTTCGATAATAGCAGAAGCAGTATTTAATTCTCTTACTTCAAAACTTACATTAACTATTGGTGAAAAATTAGAGTCGATGGCTATTAAAGCACCAGAAGTTAAAGTAGAATTAATCTTATTACTTACTGTTTTAACAAAGTTTTTGTTATCTTCGAAAGAAACAAAACCTCTACCAGAAATGATAAATAATTCAAATTTAAGAGCATCTTTTTTATTAGCGGTCGCTATATAAAGATCCTTATTAACAATCTTAATACCTTCTGGAGTGGTCAAATCTTTTGCTCTAATTTCACCGTTAGATGAATTAAGTTCTATTTTAATTATTTCATTTTCTTGGATTAGATTAGGGTCATAGAAAAAACGAATTTTTTTAACATTTAAAATTAATCTAACAACATCTTCTTCAACACCAGGAATAGTTTGAAATTCATGTTCTATACCAAAAATTTTGATAGCAAAGCTTGCAACACTAGGAATTGAAGAGAGAAGTACTCTACGTAAGGAATTACCTAAAGTATGTGCAAACCCTCTTTCTAGGGGTTTTATTACAAAAGAAGTATTATAATCATCGACTTTATTTTTTAATACTTCACTATATTTAATCATTGCAAATTTCTTCATATTTATCCTTTTTTAAGCGCTAAACGCTTTAATACTCTTTTGGGTGGTCTAGTCCCATTATGTGGTGAACCTGTTACATCTTTTACTATATTAACTTTCAAACCTGAGACTTCTATTTGTTTTCTAGCAACATCCTTACCAGGCCCTATTCCTTTAATGTGGATGGCAACTTCTTTTAAACCGTGTTCCATTGCTTTAGTTGTTGCCGCTTTTGCAGCTAATTGAGCAGCATAAGGGGTTGATTTTTTAGTTCCTTTATAACCAATTGCCCCAGAACTAGATCAAGCAAAAACATCGCCATTCAAATCGGAAAAAGTAACAATTGTATTATTGTGAGTTGAGTGAATATGAGCAATCCCACTAAGGATGTTTTTCTTCTTAAATTTTTTTGTAGTTTTCTTGGTTGCCATTATTTAGTTGCCACTTTCTTTCCAGCCACTGTTTTTCTAGGTCCTTTTCTAGTACGAGCATTACGTTTAGAACTTTGACCTCTAACTGGTAATCCCTTTCTATGTCTTAATCCTCTATAAGATTTAATATCTTTTAAACGTTTAATGTTTTCTTGGTTAAAACGACGTAAATCCCCTTCGATCTTATAATTTTTTACTTCTTCTCTAATTAAATTTAGTTGTTCTTCATTTAAATCTTTAACTTTTATGTTTTCATCAATGTTGACTGTTTTTAAAATTTTTTTAGCACTAGATAAACCAACGCCATAAATATAAGTTAAAGAAATTACTACTCTTTTATTATTAGGAATTTCTATTGATGCTATTCTAGCCATAAACTATTATTTCTTACCCTTGACGTTGTTTATGTTTTGCAATATGACAAATAATTCGTAAAGTATTACGTCTCTTGATTAACTGACAATCTTTACAAATAGGTTTTATAGATGATTTTACTTTCATAAACAAACGTTTCTTTCTTATTTTTTAATTAGTTTTTTATAAATTAAAATAGTTTAACAAATTATAAATAAAATATAAAAATGCATTTAAACTAATAAATAGATTTTTATAAATTAAATAATTATTAACACAACTATGGTTGGCTAATTAGTTAAACTATTGTAAAAATTTTAACATAAAAAATTATTTTCTATATGTAATTCTTCCTTTTGTCAAATCATATGGACTTAATTCTACTTGAACTTGATCACCTGGTAAAATACGAATGTGGTGAACTTGCATTTTTCCGGAAGTTTTAGCTCTTACTATTAAGCCATTTGTTAATTTAACATCAAATTCAGTCGAATTATAAGACTTAACTACCGAACCATCCATTTTTATTACATCTTTTGCCATATATTTAAGTTAATATTATACCTTTTCCTTTCTGAATTAAAACAGTATGTTCATAATGGGCTGCATTTAATTTAGAAGCGGCAACGACTGTTCATTTATCTTTTTTTATAAAGATTTGGTTTGATTTTTGAACTATTATCGGCTCGATACAAATTACCATATTATCTTCTAAATAGATTCCCGTATTTTTTTGTCCATCATTTCTAATAATTGGTTCTTCGTGCAAATGTCTACCAATTCCATGTCCTGTGAACTCTTTAGGAGTGAAAAAACCATTTTTTTTGATTTCTTGGCCAATAGCATATTCTATATCTCCCACTCTAGCACCAGGTTTAATGCTATTTAATCCAGCATAAAAAGCGCTTTTTGCAATTTTTATTATTTTTTTACTAGTTTCATCAACGTCGCCAACTGCCATAGTAAAAGCAGAATCAGAATAATATTCTTTATATATAACACCTAAATCTACTTTAATGAGATCTCCTATTTTTAAAACTCTATTATTTGGAATCCCATGAATTACTTCTTCATTCAGAGAAATACAAGCCGTGTTTGGAAAACCATATTGATTTAAAAAAGCCGGTTCTCCACCCAATTTAATAATTGAATCATAGGCTAATTTATCTAATTGTAAAAGGCTAATACCGGGTTTTATTGCTTGTCTGACTATTTTTTTTACTTTTTTTAAAATAGAAGCTGACTTTTTAATAAATTTAATTTCAGTATTAGTTTTTATTAAACTCACTTTTTACAACCTCTAATAAATTCTCTATGTTTTGGCTAAGACTACCAGACACATCTACTTGGAAAAGCTTATTTTGTTTTTTATAGTATTCGATTAATGGTTGGGTTTGTTTTTTATAAACTTCTATTCTATTTTTAATAGTTTGAATATTATCATCATCTCTACGACGGTTTAATAATCTCTTGTTAATTATTTCATCGGTGGCGAAAAGATAAAAAACATAATCAATTTTAATATTTATGTTATCTAGAAATTGGGCTTGATTTTCAGTTCGAGGATAACCATCCAAAATAAAACCTTTTTCTTTTATTTCTTTTTTAAATAAAATGTTTTTTACTATTTGATTAGTTATTTCATCAGGAACATAATCACCTTTTGCCATTATAGATTCAACTTGTTGGCCTAAAAGAGTTTGCTTTGCTATTTCTTGACGAAATATTTCACCTGTAGAAATATGAACTAAATCGTAGTTTTCTTTCAAATGCAATGCTATAGTACCCTTTCCTACACCAGGGGGGCCTAGAAAAACAATGTTTTTGTTTTTTATCATATAAATCCTTCTAGTTCTTTATTATTTGAAGAAAGTTCAGCTTCTCTTTTTGTTTTGGTAATTTCTTGAGAAGTTTGTCTTACTTGCAAATGATCAATAGTTTCTATAGCAACAGAGACTAAAATTATTAAAGAAGATCCACTAAAAGTATATTGAGACTCGATATAGAAAAATTTATCTTGAATGTATTGAATAGAATTAATGATCGCGAGATAAATCCCTGAAAAAATTGAGATTCGAATGATTATATCACTCAAATAATTTTCAGTTTCTTCACCAGGTTTTATTCCAATAATAAAGGTACCATTTTTCTTAAACCGATCAGCAACTTCGAATGGATTAAATGTAATAATGGCCATAATTATTGAAAAAACAAAACTTATTAACACAAACAAAAATAGACCAAAAAACTCAGTAAACTTTAAATTATTTTCAATTCAAACTCTCACTACATTTTGATGATGTACAAACTGAATAATTGTTGTAGGTAGAGTTAAAATAGTCATAGAAAAAATAATAGGCATAATGCCAGCAGGATTTAATGGAATGGGCAAAAATGGAAGTTTCTTTTCTTCGACAGCAAGACCTGCCCCAGTTTGTTGAAGTGGTATTCTTCGTTGGGATAAGTAAACAAAAGTTATTATAAAAAATATAAAGATTATAAAAAACATATATAAAAAAAATGAAAAATAGTCATAAGCTGGGCTGTTTTTATAAACAAACCAATTAAAAATGTTTCTAATTCTTCCTACCAAAGTCGCAGTGATTCCTGAAAAAATTAATAATGATGTACCGTTTCCTACACCGTTATTAGTAATTTGATCTGCTAAAAATAAGGCAAAAAGCGATGTTGAAGCTAAAACTATAGGGTAGAAGCCTCAAATGAAAAAGTTATGTGTATAATCTTTATCAATTTGTAGAAAACCTTGACCGTCTTTACCTTGTAAAGTTTGAATAATGGTTATTGCTTGGATATAAGCAAAAATAAAAGTAAAAACTCTAGTAATAAAATTTATTTTACGTTTTCCAGCAGGACCAGATTTAGACAAACGATGAAGTGGTGGAAAAGCTTCGGTTTGAAGAAGCTGCATAATAATAGAAGCTGTTATATAAGGGGAAATACCTAAAGCAACTATAGAAAGATTGGCTAATCCTCCTCCACCTACTAAATCTAGCATTTCCATAAAAAAAGAGGATCCTTCTTTTGAATCCTGCTTTTTAATAGTAAAACCAGGCATTATAATACTTGCTAAAAAACGAAATATTAAAATTAGGAAAATGGTATAGAAAATTTTGCTCAATAATTGATGAGATTGTTTGAAATCTCTAAATTTCTTAATTAAATTAAGAAAAAACGGTTTTCTAGTTTTTTTATTTTTAATTATCTTAAACATAAAAGTGATGGTTATTACTTATATTTTTAAGTTATTTGTATAGTTCCGCCTAGTTTTTCGATGGCTTCTTTAGCTTTTTTACTAATTTTATCAACATTTAAATTAAGTTTTTTTTCTAAAGAACCTTTTGCTAAAACTTTAATAGGGGATTTAGACTTATTATTAATAAGTTTTGCTTCAATTAATTTGTCTCTATTAACTAATTCATTTTCTTTAAAAATATTTAAATCTAATAAATTGATAATTTGATATTCAACTCTATTAACATTTTTAAAACCACGCTTAGGGAGTCTTCTATATCAAGGGTTTTGTCCCCCTTCAAATCCTGGACGTGTACCAGTTCTTTTGTTTTGTCCGGATTGACCTTTACCTGCTTGTTTTCCTTTACCAGCAGCATGGCCACGACCTTTACGATGCTTGGCAATGTTAGCTTTTGGATTACGTTTTAAACTTTCTAATTTCATAATTAATACCTTAGATCTTCTACTTTTTTATCTCGTAGCGTTGCAACTTCTTCGATAGTATGCATATTTCTTAATGCTTTTAAACAAGCTTTAACAACATTAGATTTATTTCTTGAACCTAGTGCTTTTGTGTATATATCTTTATACCCTGCTAATTCTACTATTGCACGCACTGCTGAAGAAGCGATAATTCCCTTACCTTTAGGCGCTGGTTTTAAAATTACTATAGACGATAAAAATTTAGCTTTTTGTTCGTGAGGAACTGTTCTATTTTGAATCATAGTTACTTTTTGTAAATTTTTATTAGCATCTACTACCGCTTTTTTGATTGCATCAGGAACTTCGTTTGCTTTTCCTAAACCATAACCCACCAAACCTTTTTTATTACCAATTACTACCAAAGCTGAGAAACTAAAACGTCTTCCTCCTTTGCTAACTACAGTAACTCTTTTGATTTGAATAATCTTTTCTTCAAATTCAGTTTCTCTACGAGCAAAAAAAGCCTTTTTGTCTTTAAAATTAGCGTTTTGAGGTCTTGATTTACCATTTTCTTTTGTTTTAGTTTTATCTAAATCAGTTGTGGTTTTTTCAAGAATTTCCTCTTCTTTTTGTTCGTCTTTTTCTAATTCTTTTTCTTCTATCATTATAGTTTTACTCCCCCTTGTTTTAATGCTTCGCCAAATGCTTTGACTCTACCATGATAAATATAGCCAGAACGATCAAAAACAATTCTTTCAATTTTTAAGTCTTTGATAAGAGAAGCCATTCTTTCGCCAGCTAGTTTAGCTGCATTAATGTTACCACCATATTTTAATTCTGGAATTTGTTTAGTAGAAACATAACAAATAGTGTGATGTTTTATATCATCGATTAATTGTGCTTCAAAGTTTTGAAGTGATTTATAAATTACAAGTCTTGGTCTTTTATCATCACCTAAAATATTTTTTTTGGTTCTAATATGTTTAAGTTTTCTTGCTAGTTTTCTGTTTATTTGTGCCATAACTTTTTACCTTAATTATTTAGAAGATTTCTTCCCTTCCTTCAAGATTAGTTTTTGATTTTTATACATAATACCCTTGCCAGAATAAATTGATGGTTTTTTTATTGCAATTAAATTTGCTGCTTGTTGTCCTACTTTAACTTTATCAATCCCTTCGACTTTTAACTCGGTGGGGCTAACATTGGTTACTTTTACACCTTCTATAACGGGAACTTCGACAGGGTGGGAAAAACCAGCACTAATAGTCACTTTATTTCCAGAAGCATTAGCCCTATAACCAACACCCTTTATTACAATTTCTTTAGTAAATCCATTTTTAACGCCACAAATCATATTGTTAATAATAGCATTTGTTGTCCCGTGGAGTTGTTTGGTGGCTTTTTCTTCGTTTTTTCTAATAGTTAGTAAAAAATTGTCTTCTTGTTTTATCTCTATTAAAGAGCTAAAAGTATTTTCCAGTTTACCTAAAGGCCCTTCTACTGATAAATGAGAGTTATTTAAACTAATTTTTACATCTTGCAATATTTCTATTTTTCTTCTTCCGATTCTTGACATAATCTACTCCTTTACCAAATATAGGCTAGGACTTCTCCGCCCAAATTTAATTGTCTAGCTTTTCTATCAGTCATCAAACCTTTTGAAGTAGACATAATCACAATACCAAAACCAGGAACTTGAGGAATCTTTTTAGCTTCTGAATATACTTTTAACCCAGGTTTAGACACCCTTTTTACTCCTAAAATTATTCTTTGATTGTTTTTATATTTTAACTCGACATTTAAAGCTTTTTTGGTTATGTTATCTTCATCATCTACTTTAAAATCAACGATAAATCCTTCATCTCTTAAAATGTTTAGAATATTAAATTTAATTTTAGAATATGGAATTAAAACATTTTGATGTTTTCTTTGTGAAGCATTTTTTATTCTTATTAGCATATCTCCAATAGGATCAGTAATTACTCTTGCCATAATTTATCAACTCGCTTTCTTTACGCCTGGAATTTTACCTTCGTGGGCTAATTTTCTAAAATTAATTCTAGATAAACCAAAACGGCGCAAATACCCTTGAGGCCTTCCGTCTAATTGGTCTCTATTTCTAATTCTTACATATGAACCATCACGACGCATTTTATTTAATCTTTTGATGGCTTCTTGATCGCCTTTTTTAGCTTTCATTCTAAGTTCTTGTCTTAAATGAAAAACAGCTTGGACGTGTTTTATTCTTTTATTATTTTTAGAAATTGAACTAGCTCTAGCCATTTAATTCTCCTTTAAAAGGGAAACCCAAAGCTTTTAAAAGCGCATATGATTCGGCTTTTATATTTGTGGAAGTAACAATAATAACATCCAATCCTTTAATTTGCTTAATTTTATCAAATTCAATTTCAGGGAAAATGATATGTTCTGGAATACCAAAAGCATAGTTAGCTTGGCTGTCAAAACTAGAAGTTGAAAAACCTCTAAAATCTCTAATTCTAGGAATAATGATATCGATCATTTTTTGCAAAAAGTTTCACATTCTTTCTTTTCTTAAAGTGACTTTACCGCCCATTGGCATTTTTTCTCTAATTTTTCAAGAAGCAAGAGATTTTTTGGCAACTGTTTGAAATGGTTTTTGTCCGGTGATTAAACTCAATTCTGACATAACAGCTTCAACAGCTTTTGAATCATTAACTTTATTTCCAGCAGTCATATTAACTACTATTTTTTCAAGTTTTGGGATTTGCATTTTAGAAGTGAAATTAAATTTAGTATAGAGTTGGTTTGCTATTTCGTTTTTATATTTTTGAAATAGTAAGTTTGAAGTTATCATTTTTATATTTCCTTTCCATTTTTTTTAGCTATTCTTTTTTTAATTTTGCCTTCTTGTACAAACTTAACTTTTGTTGGTATATTCTTTTTTTTCTCTGTTATAAAAAGAGATACATTAGAGATATTAATTGGTCCTTCTTTTTCTTCTATATTACCTTCGGCATTAGAACTAGAAGGCTTAACATGTTTTTTAATCATTCTAACTTTTTCAACTCAAACTAGATTCTTTTTTCAATCTAGTTTTAAGATTTTACCAACTATGCCTTTATCTTTTCCAGCAATTACTATCACTTGGTCGTTTTTTCTCAAATGTTGCATTAAATAACCTCCATAGCTAAAGAAGCGATTTTTGCATAACCTTTTTCTCTTATTTCTCTTGCGATAGGACCAAAAATACGAGTTCCATGAGGGTTTTTATCAGGTTTAATAATTACTACAGCATTATCATCGAATTTAATATGAGTTCCATCCTTACGACGTAATCCATATCTGCTTCTAACTACTACTGCTTTAACAACTTGGCCTTCTTTTAACATTCCGTTAGGGATTGCTTTTTTAATAGAACAAACTATTACATCTCCAATATTAGATGTTTTTTTAACAGAACCCCCTAAATTACGAATAACTCCAACAAGTTTTGCACCAGTATTATCTGCAACTACACAAATTGATTGTTCTTGAATCATTAATTAACCTCCTTAGATTTTTCTAATATAGTTTTTAAGCGAAATCTCTTAGTTTTTGATAATGGTCTAGTTTCTATAATTTGAACTTTATCACCTACATTAGCTAACTCTTTTTCATCATGGACTGCAAATTTCTTGGTAGATTTATACCCTTTTTTGTAAAGTTTATGAGTTTTATAAGTATCAACTGCAACTGAAATTGTTTTGCTTGTTTTGTTAGAAACAACAGTTCCTATCAATTGTTTTCTTTTGGCAATTTTTTCCATTATTTACTATTTCCTTCTAGATTGGTTTCTTTCTTTTGTTTTAGATTATTTAATTTATGATTCTCAATTTTGATGTTATAAATAGTCAAAGCTCTAGCAATATCTTTTTTTACCATATTTATTTTATGGGGTTGTTCTAATTGACCAGTTGTATTTTTAAATCTTAAAGTAAATAATTCAGCTTTTAAATCCATAATTATTTTATGTAACTCTTTAATAGATTTTGTCTTTAAAAAATTTGCATCCATTATACTTTCGCTCCTAATTTATTTTCTGCATTTTCAATAATACGTCATTTGATAGGTAATTTATGTCCGCCAGATCTAAGAGCTAATTTTGCTATTTCACTAGAAACTCCCTTTACTTCGAAACAAACAGTATTAACTCTTACTACTGCGACTCATTTTTCCGGGTTACCTTTTCCTTTTCCCATACGTACTCCAATAGGTTTAGAAGTTTTTGCAAAATGAGGGAAAATCCTAATAATAATTTGTCCTTCTTTACCCATTTTTTTGTTGATAGCAATTCTAGCTGCTTCTATTTGGCGAGAAGTAACTCAGGCAGATGTTGTAGCTTGAAGCCCAAAAGTCCCAAAGTTAACAAAGTTCCCTTTTGTTGCTTTTTTAGAATCATGATAAACGTTATGCGGCTTACGATATTTAGTTTTTTTAGGTTGTAACATTTTTATTGATCCCCTTGTTTATCTTTATTATTAAGAATTTCACCCTTAGAAATTCAAATTTTTACCCCAATCACTCCATATTTAGTGTGAGCTAAAGCATGAGCATAATCAACGTCTTGACGTAAAGTATGTAATCTCATTTCCCCGTGGCTATAACCTTCTTTACGAGCCATATCAACACCATTTAATCTACCAGAGACAGAAGTTTTTATGCCAATTGCTCCACTTTTTAAAGCAGCTCTAATAGCTTGTTTTTGAGCGATTCTAAATGGGGCTCTGTTTTCTAACTTAATGGCAATATTTTCAGCAACTAAACGTGCATTCAATTCAGGTTTTTGAATTTCAATTACTTCTAAAGTGAATTTTAATTCTCTATTTCTTATATGCCTTTTCAAATCATTTGTTAATTTAATTAAATTTATTGATTCTTTACCAATTAATTCACCAGGTTTAGCTGAATGAAGTTTTATATTTACATATTTATTATTTTTAAATCTAGAAATTGTTACATCACCAATTTGATATTGACGAACTAGTTTTTTGAAGAAATCATAAATCTTTTGGTCTTCTATTAAAGTTTTTACATACTCTTTTTTAAATGCAAACCATTTAGTATTATGTTCTTTGATTACTCCTAGTCTAAAACCATTTGGATTAACTTTTTGTCCCATTATTTTTGCTCCTTAACTGTAATTGAAATTTTAGAAGTACGTTTCTTAATCGGAAATGCCCTACCCCTAGCGTGTGGTTGATGACGTTTTAAAGTAGCACCCTCATTTACAATTAGTTGACTAACTATTAACTTTGTAGCATCTAAACCATGGTTATTTACAGCGTTAGCTACTGCAGAGTTTATTAATTTGATAAACATTATTGAAGATTTTTTATGAGTATTTTTCAAAATATTTATCGCTTCTTCTATTTTTTTGAATCTACACAAATCTGCTACCAAACGAGCTTTTCTAGGTGAAACCCGGTAAAGTTTTATGTGAGCTTTTGCAACTTGTTCCATAATCTATTTCTTTCCTTTGTCTGCTCCATGGCCTCTAAAAGTACGAGTAGGGGCAAATTCGCCTAATTTATAACCAACTTTATCTTCATCAATAAATACATCAATAAATGATTTACCGTTATGAACTTGAAAAGTAAGGCCAACCCAATCAGGAAAAATTGTACTTCTTCTTGACCAAGTTTTAATTGGTTTTTTTGGTAACTTTCCTGCATGAATTTTGGCAACTTTTTCTAACAAATAATGGTCAGCAAATGGACCTTTTCTTAATGATCTAGGCATTATTTACTTCCTCTCTTTCTAACTATTAATCTATTTGACGGTTTCTTTGGTCTTCTTGTTTTAACACCTAAGGCTTTCTTACCCCAAGGGGTCATTGGGGTTTTACGACCAATAGGTTGCTTACCTTCACCACCACCATGAGGGTGATCGACTGGGTTCATAGCTGAACCTCGAACAGTAGGTCTTATCCCCATTTTACGTTTTCTACCAGCTTTACCAATTGATATAAGTGAATGTTCTTCATTACCAACTGCTCCAATTGTAGCTCTGCAAGTAGCAAGAATTTTTCTAACCTCACCAGATTTAAATTTGATAATTACATATTTTTCTTCATCTCTACCTAAGATTTGTGCAGAATTACCGGCACTTCTGACTAAAACTCCACCACCTTTTGGATAAAGTTCAATATTATGAATAAAAGTACCTTCTGGAATATTAGAAAGAGGCAGACAATTTCCTAGCTTGATATCAGCATTTTCTCCTGAGATAATAGTTTGACCTACTTTAATACCTTTTGGAGCAAGTATATATCTTTTTTCTCCATCAGCATAACTAACTAGAGCGATATTCGCTGAACGATTAGGGTCATATTCTATGGTTTTTATAACAGCTTGAATATCATCTTTATTTCTTTTAAAATCAATAATACGATACTTACGCTTTTGTTGGCCGCCTCTATGACGTGTTGTAATAGAACCAGTATTATTACGACCAGAATGTTTTTTAAGAGGGACTAATAAAGATTTTTCTGGTTTATTTTTATAAGTGGACAAATTATTAAAATAGTCCAAAACCATCATATGACGTCTACCATTTGTAGTTGGTTTATATTTTTTGAAAGCCATTATTTTTCTCCCTCATCTTTTTCTTCTTTTTGTTCATCTTTGTTCTTTATTTCTTCTGGTTGTTTAGTATTATCTACTTCTTTTTTATCTTGTTCAGTATTGGTTTTTTGAATTTGATTTTCTTTTTTGTCTTTAGCAGCATCAATCTTTGCTTGAACTTTTTCTTCTAATGACTTAAGTTTGCTTTCATCAACTTTTGAAGTATCTTTATCTTTTTTTACTTCTTTTTTAACTTCATCCTCAAAGATTTTAATTTTTCCTTCTTTTAAAGTAATAATTGCTTTTTTATATCCAGCTTTTTCCCCTAGAAAACGACCCACTCTTTTTGGTTTTTTTCTAATAGTCATTACATTAACTTTTTTAACTTTACATTCAAAAATAAATTCAATCGCTCTTTTAATATCGAGTTTATCTGCCCTTAAATCAACAGCAAAAGTATAAACATTGTTTTCCATTTGCGCATAAACTTTTTCAGTTAAAATTGGATATTTTATTATAGTAGTTACATTCATTTTATATCGCTATTCTTTCTACCAATGATTTTCATTGATTGTCGCTAAAAATTATTAAATCTGATCCTAATAAATATTCAGTAGTTAAACTTTGTTGATGAGTGAAAAATACATTTCTAATGTTTCTAACAGATAATTGCACATTCGGATTAGTAGAAACAATTAATATTTTTTTATTAGTCATATTATTGTCTAATAAAATTTGATAAAAGTTTTTGGTTGAAGGTTTATCAAATTCTTGAAAATCATTGATTTTAATTTTATCTAAACTAATTGCATTTGCTAGAGTTTGACTAAAAGCTAGTTTTTTGGCTTTTTTGTTTATTTTAACTTTGTAATTTCTGTTAGTTTGAGGTCCAAAAATTACTCCTCCACCAACTCATATGGGAGATCTAATTGATCCGGCTCTTGCATTACCTGTACCTTTTTGACGTCATGGTTTTCTTCCACCACCTCTTACTTCACCCCTGGTTTTAACTTTATGAGTAGGCAAACGCAAACTAGCTCTGTCAGCAACAATCACTTGAGTAATTAATTCATGATTAAAATTTTTATAATCTAAATTTAAATCATTTTTATTAACACTTTTTGTAAAAAGAGGCTTTGGAATTGGTTTATTTTTTTTATCTTCTGTACTTTCTAAATTTTGTGAAGCTACTGTAACTTCTTTTTCTTTGTTTTCAGGTTTAGGTTCAACTTTTGTTTGATTTTCATTTAAATCTTTTTTACTATCATTATTATTAGACACTTCTACTCACCTTCGCTTTCTGTTTTATTTTTTTCTTCTAAAGCAATTTTTTCTTTAAGTTTTGAGACTTCTTGTTCTAAAATATCAAGCTTTTCTTGAACTCTTTCTTTTTTGATTTGATCATCACTAGCTTTTTCTAATTCTTGTTTAGTTTTATCAATTTGTTCATTTAAGCTTTTCAATTCTACGTTTAATTGACCAATGATAGATGTGTCTTCTTTTTTTGCATCTTCTTCTTGTTTTTTAAGTTTTGCTTCATCTATCAATTGTTTCATTTCTTCGATTGTCATCT